>NC_136274.1:12512024-12550737 GCF_964187855.1 Myxine glutinosa
GGCCCTGTCCCCCCAGGATCTGAATTTGGTCCGGATGGAGGGGGTCAGGAGGTTGGTACCAGCAGAGCGGAGGTTGCGGGTGGGAGTGTGTCTGGAGAGGAGGTCAGCCAGGTAGGATGGGGCCAGGTTATGGAGGGCTTTGTATGTCAAGAGGAGGATTTTGTACTGGATTCTCTGGGGGATGGGGAGCCAGTGAAGCTTGTAAAGGACGGGGGTGATGTGGTCACGGGTCCGGGAATGAGTGAGTAGACGGGCAGCGGAGTTCTGAATGTATTGGAGTTTATTGGTGATTTTTGAGGGTGAACCATAGAGGAGGCTATTGCAGTAGTCCAGACGGGAGGTGATGAAGGCGTGGATGAGGGTTTCTGCAGCCGTGGAGGAGAGGGATGAGCGGAGACGGGCAATGTTTTTCAGGTGAAAGAAGGCTGACTTTGTGATCTGTTTAGTGTATTTGTCGAAGGAAAGGGTTTGGTCAAAGATGACGCCAAGATTCCGGATGTGAGGGGAGGTGGATACTGGGATACCGTCGATGTTGAGGGCAAAGTTATGGGTGGATTTTGTGAGCGTTTTTGGGCCAATGATGATTATTTCAGATTTATCACAGTTAAGCTTGAGGAAGTTGATTTGAAGCCAGGATTTTATTTCAGTGATGCAGTTTGTCAGGATAGAGTGGGTGTCGGTGGAGACGGACTTGGTGGAGATGAAAAGCTGGATGTCATCGGCGAAGCAGTGGAATTGGAGACCATGACGGCGGATTAAGTGACCGAGCGGGGACAGGTAAAGGATGAAGAGGAAGGAGCCAAGAACTGAACCTTGGGGGACACCTTGGGGGAGGGGAGCAGTGGGGGATTTGCAGTTATTGATGGAGATGAACTGGCATCTGTCAGAGAGGTATGATTTAATCCAAGAGAGGGCAGTGCCGGTGACGTTAAAGGTGGATTCAAGTCGGGTGAGGAGGATAGTGTGATCGATGGTGTCAAAGGCAGCGCTGAGGTCGAGGAGGACGAGAATGTTGAGGTTGCCAGCGTCAGAGGAGAGGAGAAGGTCGTTGGTGATTTTGAGGAGAGCAGTTTCAGTACTGTGGTTGGAGCGGAATCCGGATTGGAATGTTTCATACAGGTTATTGGCAAAGAGATGATGTTTGAGTTGAGTGGCTACAGCGCGTTCCAAAACTTTTGACAGAAAGGGTAGGTTGGAGATGGGTCTGAAGTTGTTTAGGGTGTCAGGGTTTAGACCAGGTTTTTTTAGAATGGGGGTAACAGCAGCAATTTTGAGGGAAGGTGGGACGATGCCTGTAGACAGGGAGGAGTTTATTGTTGCAATGATAAGTGGAGAGAGAGCAGGGAGGGAGGCTTTGACAAAGCTGGAGGGGATGGGGTCAAGAGTGCAGGTGGCAGTTTTCATTCCTATGAGGAGTTCAGAGAGGTCAGTAGGAGAGATTGGGGAGAACCGAGACAGGGGATGGCAGGACAAGGGGGGGCAGGTGGTTGGAGGGGGAGCGGGTGCGGCGGTGGTCAAGCTGTTGTAGATGTTGTCAATTTTGCGTTGGAAGAAAGAGAGGAAGGAGATGCAGTTGTCTACTGTGAATGACTGGGTGGTGGTGTTCAGGGGGCGGAGGAGTTTGTTTATTGTCGAGAAGAGTGCTTTTGGGTTTCCGGAGCCAGAGTGGATAATTTGAGAGTAGTAGGCAGAGCGGGCGCGGGAGAGGGCATCTTTGTAGTGTTGTATGTGGTCCTTGTAGGCTTGGGAGTGAACTGTGAGACCCGTTTTATTGCGGAGTCTTTCAAGTTGGCGAGCACGAGTTTTCATCAGGTGGAGTTCAGGGGTAAACCAGGGAGCAGAATGGGTGAAAGAAACTGTTTTGGTTTTTACAGGCGCAAGCTGGTCAAGGCAGGAGGAGAGAGTGTGGTTGTAGTAGTCAGTGAGGTCGGAAGGGGTGTGGAGGTCAATGAAGGGAGAAGTGGACATTTTTTCAGAGAGGGTGGATGAGAATGAGGTAGGTGAAAGAGCGTTTAGCTTACGGAAGTTGATTGTGCGATAATGCCTTGGTGTTGGGGCGGGGATGTTGATGGTCAGAGTGATGGCTAAGTGGTCAGAGAGGGTGAGGTCGGAGCCATAGAGATGGTGCAAATTTAATCCAGTGGAGCAGACAAGGTCCAAAATGTGACCACGGATATGGGTAGGAAAGTCGACATGTTGAGTGAGGTTAAAGCAGGTGAGTAAATCAGTGAAGTCAGTGGCTATTGTGGAGTCAGTGGAGTCCATGTGGATATTGAAATCACCAAGGAGGAGGATTGAGGGGGAGAGGGAACATAGCTGGGTCAGAAAGTAGGAGAAGTCAGACAGGAATGATGGGTGTGGTTTGGGAGGGCGGTAGACGACAGCCATGACTGACTGCGTGTGACCAGAGAGTTTTAAAGCCAGGTGTTCAAATGATGGAGCAGATGAGATGGAGATGAGGTTGGTCTTGATGTCTTGACGGTGGATAACGGCAATTCCACCACCTCGGCCCTCCGAGCGTGGTTTATTGACGTAGGAATATCCATTGGGTGTGGTGAGGTTGAGTGTGTAGTAGTCCAGAGGTTGTTGCCAGGTTTCGGTGAGACAGAGAAAGTCCAGTTTGTTATCCAGGATGTATTCGTTCAGGATGAGGCATTTATTGTTGAGGGACCGGGTGTTGAACAGGGTGAGCTTGATGTTGTTTTGAACAGCAGGGATGAATTCAGGTGATTTAGCCAGGGTTCGTAGGCAGGAGGTGCGATCGTGTGGGTTGCTGTGACCAGGTGCGCTGGGACGAAGAGTGAGAGTGCGCTGAGCCGACCAGAGGACGGGGATGGAGTGACCTGATTGCAAATAAACAAACTTGCGACCGGAGCCACGGTGAATGTACCTGGGTCGTCGGAGGAGTCCATTTGATTTGATGGCAGAGATGCATGATTGGGTGGAGCGGGTATTGAGCAGAAGAAGCCTTGCGGCGGAGTACTTCAGAGCCATGCCAGGCAGGAGCGAAGGGACGAGTACGAGGCCAAGGTCGAGGAGGCAAAGCGGCAAACGCAGCGGCAAACGCAGCGGCAAACGACTGCAGCCGCTAATCAAGACCACAGCGGCAAACAAGGCCACAAGGCCACCGGCAAACAAGGCCACGGCCACAAACAACGGGAGCGGGCCTTTCGATTCCGTATTCCGTACCATCAAAAGCAGATTCCGTTATCCAGCCGGAGAACACGCGGCACGTGCGGGTGTGAAAAGGCAGGACAGGTGTGAGATGTCAGGTCAGAAAAGTAGAAGCAGACCCTGTACATCCATCCAGTCGGAGAAGCGGCGAATATGCAACGCCAGCGTACTCTCGCAACCGAACCCGGAAGTCCAATGTTAATGAGAATGTTTAACCAATGTCGGCATCAACTTATTTGTGTGTCGCAGCCAGTAAACCGATTTAGGAACTCAGCACAAGGTGGGATTGGACATTGTTGCAAGACAGGTAGAGGCTCTCACTTCTCAAGATGAGACTGTTTGGCAAAGTTGGGGTTTCATTGCATATATTTGTGTACCTACAGGGATGAATGGGATGTTATTACCTCTGCCACCGAAGCCGGATGGAGGTTATGTTTTCACCCCTGTCTCTGTCAGTCTGTCTGTCAGTCTGTCTGTCTGTCTGTTTGTTTGTTTGTTTGTTTGTGCACAAGATATCTCAAAAAGTTGTGGGCGGATTTGGCCGAAATTTGGCAGAGAGGTAGCATATGTGACACGGACGAAATGATTAGATTTTGGTGAAGATATTGATTCGTATCCGGTTAGTAGAATTTTTAAAGTGATTCTTCACCACTGGTAGATAGGGCCAAAAACGATAACAGCAGGATATCTCAAAAGGTTGCGGATGGATTTGGACGAAACTTGGTGGAGTGGTTGAGTGTCTGACAAGGACAAATAGATTCGATTTTGGGAAGATTCCAATCCGGATTCGGATCAGCGAATTTTTAAGTGATTCTCCACCATTGAGTGATAGGGCTAAAACCGATGCATAGCACGATATCTCAAAAAGTTGTGGACGGACTTGGACGAAACTTTGTGGACAGATTGGGTGTGTGACAAGACTGCATCGCTTCGATTTTGGTGAAGATCTGAATATGAATTCGGATAAGAGAATTATTTAATTCTTAAGTGATTCTTCACCATTCGAAAAGAGCGATATTTAACATGATATTTAAAATAGTTATGGACGAGTTATGACGAAACTTGGTGGACGAGTTGGTTTGGTGACGAGAACAAGGCAATTACATTTTGGTTCATGTCCGAATCCAGATCCGGCCTATCAGAGGGATACAAAACATAAACTGTTCAGCCAGGCGGAGATATGCTCTCTACCGAGTGTCGTTCTAGTTACCTCCGCCACCAAAGATTGATGGAGGTTATGTTTTCACCCCTGTCTGTCTGTTTATTTGTCTGTCTGTCTGTGAACAAGATATCTCAAAAGGTTGTGGACGGATTCGGACGAAATTTGGCAGAGATGTAGCGTATGTGACAAGAACGTAGATTTTGGTGAAGATCTGGAATCGGATCCGGCTCGTCGAATTTTTGAAGTGATTCTTCACCATTGGGAGATCGGGTCAAAAACGATACATAGCAGGATATCTCAAAAAAAACAAAGAAGAATCGATTCTATTTTGGTTAAGATCTGGTTGATTCTGCTTTTGCTGTTCTTACCAGGAAACAGATGAAACAAGCATTCTGAGTATTGCGCTGCAATACATGTCCCCTACCGGCAGTGTGAATTATATAATTACCAACTCACGGTCTGAGGTAACTCGGCTAAAAATTATCCGATTTGCACCAAATAAAGTTCATGAATGGTTGCACAGACCCCTACTTCTCACTAAAAGTGGAAACAGAATGTAAATCGGAGTTAAAATAAGCCCGCAAGGTCGCTCCGTGGAGCGCCGGAGCGGCCTGCACGTATTGCACTGTGTGAATTATATAATTACCAACTCATGGTCTGAGGTAACTCGGCTAAACATTATCCGATTTGCACCAAATAAAGTTCATGAATGGTTGCACAGACCCCTACTTCTCACTAAAGGGGGAAACAGAATGTAAATCGGAGTTAAAACAAGGAATATTAACGGCTTTGACTTACCGCACTCCAAATTATAGTCTGGAAAACTGTTGGGGTAATTACCAAAGTTCAAAGTGCCATAACTTTGTCAAAAATGATCGAAACGTCGTGAAGTTCGAACGTGATCTGTAACTTATCATGAGGAAACCATGTACCAAGTTTGAAATCATCAGCATTAAGAGTTTAGAAAAAAAAGTCCGGAAAGCTGTTCTTTGCGTGACGGACTGACAGACTGATGGACGGACGGACAGACTGACAGACAGACTGACTGACTGACTGACTGACGGCGTGCAAACCCAAAGTCCCCTCCGGTGTACACCGGTAGGGGACTAACAAGCATTCTGAGTATTACGCTGCAATACATGTCCCCTACCGGCAGTCTGTCGTCCGGAAAATTGTTGGGGAAATTGCCAAAGTTCAAAGTGCCATAACTTTGTCAAAAATGATCGAAACGTCGTGAAGTTCGAACTTGATCTGTAACCTATCATGAGGAAACCATGTACCAAGTTTGAAATCATTAGCATTCAGAGTTTAGAAAAAAAAGTCCGGAAAGCTGTTCTTTGCGTGACGGATTGACAGACTGATGGACGGACAGACTGACAGACAGACTGACTGACGGACGGACGGACGGACGGACGGACTGACTGACTGACTGACTGACAAACCCAAAGTCCCCTCCGGTGTACACCGGTAGGGGACTAACAAGCATTCTGAGTATTGCGCTGCAATACATGTCCCCTACTACCGGCAGTCTGTCGTCCGGAAAACTGTTGGGGAAATTGCCAAAGTTCAAAGTGCCATAACTTTGTCAAAAATGATCGAAACGTCGTGAAGTTCGAACTTGATCTGTAACCTATCATGAGGAAACCATGTACCAAGTTTGAAATCGTTAGCATTAAGAGTTTAGAAAAAAAAGTCCGGAAAACTGTTCTTTGCGTGACGGACGGACGGACGGACGGACGGACAGACAGACAGACGGAGGGCAAACCTATAGTCACCTCCGGTGTACACCGGTAGGGGACTAATAATATAGTGAGTGAGGTAGAGGGTGTCGGGGGTGAAGATTCCAATATTTTCCACATTGAATATACATTTAAAATGTAGACAAGTTTATATTGTTTTGGCATCGGTGGAGTTTGGGGGGGGGGGGGTGCAGGGGGGACAATGCCCCCATCTTACCTTTTTCAGTAGTTTACAATTAAGATAAAAACATCCCGTATTTAAACGTGAGTAACAATAAAAATAAAATAAAAACACCTTTAGAGACCATTTTTCCCCGCAAGCGGGGGTTGGCCTTTTTCGGGGACCGTGGTTGTTGTTGTTTTTTGGTCCCCTTTTTGAAGCAATGTTTTACGGCCGGATGCCCTTCCTGCCGCCAACCCTTTTTGTCGCCTTTTTACGACAAACAGGGAATTACCAGTGAACTGGTACTCAATTAGCCGACCTCGGAAGGATGACAGGCTGAGTCAATCCCCCTGGCGTTAATTCAGCGATCGACCGGGATTCGAACTCAGGATCCTAGGATCCTAAGCTGGCACCCTAGCCGCTAGCCCAACCCAACACCAGTAACAATAATGAACGTAAACTGTATTTGTGATTTCACGTACACTGTAACTACACTAACAAATGGTAATTTTGGTAGTCAAGACCAAGCTACCCATTATTAGTCCCCTACCGGTGTACACCGGAGGGGACTTTCGGTTTGCACGCCGTCCCTCAGTCCGTCAGTCCGTCACGCAAAGAGCAATTTTCCGGACTTTTTTTCTAAACGCTTAAAGCTAATGATTTCAAACTTGGCACATGGTTTCCTCATGATAAGGTAGAGGGCAGGTTCGAACTTCACGACGTTTCGATCATTTTGACAAAGTTATGGCACTTTGAACTTTGGGAATTCTGATAATTCTGATGATCCTTAACTCAGTGCCATTTAAAGTTTTAATTTCCTTTAAAAAAAGATTTTCTCTGCATTAATAGCACCGATTGAGATCAAATTTTCACCATAGGAGGGAATCGGTCTGTAGAATATTTTAATGGTAATCATGACGTCACAGGTCACGTGGTTCGGCCGCCATATTGTTTTTCGTGAAAACACGAAAACCCCTTTTTCTCTGCAACGGCTGAACAGATCGAGGCCAAACTTTGCAGGCAGAATCGCATACCCATGACGAACAAAAAAGTCATCGAGCATGACGGCATGCGTCACATGGTTTCAGAGTTATGACGTTTTTAAGCATGAACCTTTAAAACCGAGCTCCTTCCTCATTTTTGATCCAATCAATGGGAAACTTCACAGATCTGTTCTGCATGTCAGTCTACTAAAATGTCCTTTTGGAATTTGCGATAGGGCACGTGGTTTGGCAGATATCGTTAATTAAACGAAAATATTTTTTTAAAAATGGATATCTCTTGTTTATTCCAGGGTTCTCCTCAAGCCACACCGCGCCCTCAGCCTCGTCTCGTGAACGTCAACAGCGCGACACAGCGCGCGCTTTCGGGAGGGGCGGAGCCAAGCCGAGCAACATATATATATACACATCGATCATTGATCGTGAACCGGAAAATATAATAAATAACTGATGTTTAGCGACTCAAAAGGTTCTTTATCAACAACTTATTTTCTCGTGCTTCTGACCTGTCTGCAAGGTGTATAAATCGAAGTCCCTAGTGCGAATCACAGGTGAGCCCGTCCTGAGGTAATTTGAGATTGGGAACGATTCAGAACCTGTGGGTGAATAACCCTTGGTAATTTCCCCAACAGTTTTCCGGACGACAGACTGCCGGTAGGGGACATGTATTGCAGCGCAATACTCAGAATGCTTGTTAATATTAACCCCTTGTCCCCCCAAATAGAGAAGTCGAACTACGACTATGTGTTTCGGGCGTGAGATATCTGCAGACGATGACAACTTTGTGATCATTCTCATTTACATTTAGATCAAAAGTGTATTTTAAAGATTCACATTTAGTAGTCACTTGTACCAGTTCCGGCCTCCTATCTTAATACGTAAACTCCCATTTATTTCATATGTTATAGAGTTCTCTGTTGCAAGACAGACCAAGCTGCGTGAAGAAGGATTATTCGAACTTCATGACATCCCTAAACCTTCGCAACAGATATGCTGGCGAGGTATGGAGATGTTTGTATTCTTTCAGTAGGTTTTACAGGCCTGCCGGCACGCTGTATGACACGACCTCATGCTCATCGTGCTTGTTTCCGTGCAGGTGTCTGGAATGGTTGAGATGTTTGTGGCACTTGGAAAACCAGGAGATCTAAACACCCTGTTGATTACGCATTTGGAAGAGGCTCTTGTGTCCGGCAACACGGAGGCTTACACCCGGTCTATGTTTAAGCTTACGGCTCGGCTCATCAGCAGTAAGGGTAAGTCTTCACTGGACTTTCGCACCTGCATGACATAAGCTTCTGTGTTTGAATGTTGCTCGTTGTTGCAGACAACCGTATTCTCTTGTGCCCAGCAGAAGGTGATTCTTGCTTGCTGCATCACCTGTGCTGGGCCCCGCTGCGCATGTTTTCCGGGATCGGGATGGAGACGGCCATTGCCTGCTGGGAGTGGCTTCTTGCTGGAAAACCCAGCCTGGAAACTCGTGTACGCCTTTAGTTTTTGTTCCTCTCACTTATTAAAAAACTGTGAAAAGCCTGGTGTTGGCTTAGCGGTTAGGGTGCTGGCTTGGGATCCTAGGATCCTGGGTTCGTTGGCTTAGCGGTTCGGGTGCCAGCTTGGGATCCTAGGATCCTGGGTTCGTTGCCTTAGCGGTTCGGGTGCCGGCTTGGGATCCTAGGATCCTGGGTTCGTTGGCTTAGCGGTCCGGCTTGGGATCCTAGGATCCTGGGTTCGTTGGCTTAGCGGTTCGGGTGCCGGCTTGGGATCCTAGGATCCTGGATTCGAATCCCGGTCAATCGATGAATTAACACCAAGGGGGTTGACTCAGCCTGTCATCCTTCCGACGTCGGCAAATTGAGTACCAGTTCCCTGGTAAATCCCTGTGTGTCGCACAAGGTGACCAACAGGGTTGGCGACAGGAAGGGCATCTGGCCATAAAATATTGCTTCAAAAAAGGGGACCACGGTGCCTGAAAAAGGCCAACCCCTGCCCTGCGGGGGAAAATGGCCTCTAAAGGTGGTTTTTTTTTCTTTCAGCAATACAACTGTGAAAGCCTAATTCTCTATTAAAACGCTCTTTATGTTCGGTGTCGCGCTAATCATGGAAGTTTCCGTGTGAACTGCCGATCATTCCAGTGACGGGCTTTCTGCAGTTCCTTCGCGAGGTGGTTGGGGCCTGGCAAATGACTGTTGAGAGATCCACGGGGATCTTCTCCTCGGACCAGAAAGAAGCAGATCCTTTGGCTGCTTCAGAAGAGTCACAGCCTCGGCCTTGTCCCCCGACGGTCATCCCTCATCAGCTGTGGATCGAGGTGTTGTTCCTCGCCTTTTTTAAGATGAGATAAATTTGCGTTGTGTCTGTGGTGGCATCATTTGATACAGCTGATGAGAATATACAAACTTTTATATTACAGTATTTAAAATCAAAAGAAACTCTTGCTAAGTGAGTTGTGTAGCTCTTTTGAACTTTGCAATTTAGCAGAGTAATGGGTGTAATTAGTAAATTCTCTGGGTAATTACCGGATTCCCCAATCATTCAGATCGGATCATGAACCGTGCTCTATACAGAACGTCAGTGATGCTGAATCAGTTTCTATGGCTGCAGTTGCAATCCTTGATGGATCGCTACTCCGACACAGGAAATCAGGACAGGAATTTGTAATTTGTTCATGGTGCCGGCGATAGCTTCCCCACTCTTCATGATGGACACCTTGGGCTATTTAACGTTCATCAACTAACGCCGGAAGACGGGACGCCCAGTTTAACGTCCATCTGAGGGACGGCAACACACGTTGATGAATCACGCTGTCTATGAAACACCAGGATTACAGTTTATAGCTGGGCCAAGGTTCGTGCTCAAGCTAGACAGCTTAGAGGTTTGTGTGCGTACCTGTAAGTCATCCTGACAGCCACCGACCATTACTAATATTAGACCAGGATCCGGCGAACAAAGCATTGTACCAATCTGCCTGAGAATGACCTTTATCCTTTGCATTTTGTAAGTGTGATGGAATTGAATGATAATGTCCACAGTTGTTGATTGTTCATGTTGGTAAAACTGTCATCTTGTGTTTTTGTAGTTCATGGCTCAGCGCTTTGAAATCGCCAAATACTGCAGTGCTGACCAGGTGGAGATTTTTGCCGCTCTTCTGCAGCGCTCGCTCTCACTGACTGTCGGCGGGAAGCCGGCCAATATCAATCGTCACATTGCGGCAATTGGTCCACGCTTCAGGCACGTGTCCCAGCTGTGCCTCCTTCTCTGGGTCTTCTTTAATTTTTTATTTTTATTTTTTTTGTATACAAGATGGAGACTCATGTAAGAGTGAACATTAATCAAAAAAACAAACGAACACATAAAAAAAAAATATTATAAAGGGAGCGGGAGACGAGATGGGGAGAGAGAGGGAAGCACACAAATACAACAGTAGAGAACAAGGACATCGGGAGATCTGTGGGAGGGAGAAGGCTTGGGGGGAGGAGGCATGGGAAGGGTAGGGGGGGTGGGAGAGGTATAAAACACATGGACACTGCGAGGACTTCCAGGAAAGAAGTCGGTATTTAAAAAAAAACATTTTTAATTTTGAAAAAACATTTTTTTTTTTTTTTTTGAGGTAGAGGTAAAAACTTTTTTAACTTTTAATTTTAACATTTAACTTTATTTGAAATTAAATTATTTTAAGTTAAATTACTTAAATTACTTAAATTATTCCCGGTGTGTATCCCGGTTTAGAATAGGTACACCGTATCCCTGCGTGTCGTAACAACAACAACAACAACAACAACAACATGCATTTTAAGGCCATTTTCCCTGCTAGAGCGGGGGTTAGCCTTGCGGTCCCCATGACAATCTTCTCCATCTTGCCCTATTTTCTGCATCTCCCCTTGTTAACCTCCTTGCCCGCATTTCTTCTTCGACCATCTTTAGCAAAGTCTTTCTCGGTCTTCCCGTCCTCTACTTCCTTCTACATTCATTTCCATCACTCTTCTCAACCAGTCACTTTCATCCTTCCTCAACACATGACCAAACCATCTCAACCTGTTCCTCTTCACAACATCAATCACAGGCTCTATTCCCATCATTTTTCGCAATTCATCATTTGTCTTCCTCTCTCTCAACAATACTCCGCACATCCATCGAACCATTCGCATTTCCACCCTTTCCAACCTTCGTTGCTGCTCTACGTTCATTACCCATGTCTCGCTCCCATAAATCATAACACTTCTCACACATGCAGCATACACCTTTCCCTTCAGCTTCAACGACACTCCCTTCCTTATCAGCACGCCACTCAGTTCCCGAAACTTCTTCCATGCACATCTCACTCCAGCAACCATTGCCGTAAGAGCGTGGTAAGAGGCGACTAAAAGGGTTGGCATCAGGAAGGGCATCCGGCCATAAAAACCATTGCCTCAAAAAGAGAACCATGACAATTACAACTACATATGGGCAGGGTACAGCCCGAAGTACTCCATGGAGGACCCCACTCCCTCTCGTCAAACCTCAAGGTGGGGAACCCGATCGAAGCAAGGGTGGAAATCACTCCATTTATGATGACGAAACGTCTGATGGCCGACGTGGAGATCGCTTTCTGAGGTTTGGGACATGGAATGTAGGGACAATGACAGGGAGATCAGGAGAAGTGATGGAAGTATTGGTCAGAAGAAGAGTGGACATATTTTGTGTGCAGGAGACGAGATGGAAGGGAAGTGGTGTGAGAATGGTGAAGGGTAGGCAGGGACAGAAATACAAGTTTGTGTGGCAAGGGTGCCTGGAGGGCATGAATGGTGTTGATGTCCTGTTTTCTGAGGAGTTTGTAGACAGTGTGGTGAGTGTGATGAGAGTGAGTGAAAGGTTGATGATGGTGAAAATGATGATTGGAAAGCTCTTGTTGAACGTCATCTCGGGATATGCTCCGCAGGTTGGTCGGAGCGATGAAGAGAAGGACAAGTTCTGGTGTGCGATAGAGAAGCTGATGGAAAACGTGAAAGATGAGGAAGTTGTTGTGGTTGGAGGAGACCTAAATGGACATGTGGGAAGGAGTATGGACGGCTTTGAGGGAGTTCATGGGGGTTACGGATATGGTGTGAGAAATGGAAAAGGTGAAAGGATTTTGGAGTTTGCTGATGGAGCTGATTTGTTGATTTGTAATACTCAGTTCCAGAAAGAGGATAATAAGCTTGTTACATACACGTCAGGTGGGTCAACGACAACCGTTGACTACCTGCTGGTTCGTAGGCGAGATAGGGGGCACCTCCGGGACACAAAGGTGATCCCGGGGGGAGGAGGCTGTTTCACAGCACCACTTGGTTGTCTGCGACATAAAGGTGAAAGGTGCGAGGAGAGCTCAGCGGGTGAAGTACCAACCGAGAATGAAGGTGTGGAGGTTGAAAGAGGTGACAGTGAGGGAGGCATTAAAAGAGAGGCTGAGTATGGTAGAGGATGATGTGGTTGAGCTTGAAAGTGGTTGGATGTCAATGAAAGATAGTCTGTTGGGAGCCGTTGGTGAGGTATGTGGATGGACAAAAGGACCACCGAGGCACTCGGAAACATGGTGGTGGGATGATGAAGTTGGAAAGAACATTGACGAGAAGAGGAAGAAGTTCAAGGAGTGGCAGAAGGCGAAGGGTACGGGGGCAGAAAAGGCAGAGCATGAAAGTTATAAGGCAGCCAAGAAGGCTGCAAAGAAAGAGGTAGCAAAGGCGCAGGAGACATGCAGGAAAATGTTCGGAGAACGCTTGGATTTGGAAGAGGGTCAGAGAGCGGTATTCAGGATTGCAAAGCAGATAGCGAAAGAGAGGTGTGATGTGATGGGGGTGAGTTGCTTGAAGGATGAAGTGGGACAAATCATTGTGGACCCAGATGGAATTAAAGGAAGATGGAAGAGATATATGGAAATACTTTTGAATGCAGAGAAGGAATGGGATGGCAATATAGAGAGTAACCCAGTTTTAGGACCGGCAGAGAAGATAACCGAGAAGGAAGTTGAGGAAGCGATAAAAGCAATGAAGAGTGGAAAAGCGGGAGGGCCGACGGGAGTTGTGGGAGATATGTTGAAGGCAGCGGAAAATTGGGGTGTGAAGAGGATGACAGAGATCTGCAAGCTGGTGGTGGAAGAAGGCCGCATTCCAGTGGATTGGGAACTGAGTACCCTCGTCCCTCTATACATGGGGAAAGGTGACCCTCTGGACTGTGGCTCGTATCGAGCGATAAAGTTATTGGAGCATGGAATGAAGGTATTTGAAAGGGTGTTGGAGAGGAGGATAAGGAAGAAACTGAAGATTGACGAAATGCAGTTTGGATTTATGCCAGGAAGAGGAACGACAGACACACTTTTTATTGTGAGGCAGTTGCAGGACAAGTACATGGAGAAGAGGAAGAAGTTGTTTCTTGGGTTTGTTGATCTGGAGAAAGCATTCGATAGGGTTCCACGTGAAGTAGTGACATGGGCATTGAGGAAGTTAGGAGTGGAGGAATGGTTGATCAGAGTGGTGATGGCAATGTACAAAAGAGCGCGCACAGCTGTAAGGACGAAGGACGGGAACAGTGGTGAGTTTGAGGTGAAGGTGGGAGTGCATCAGCGGTCGGTACTAAGTCCACTATTATTTGTAGCTGTGATGGAGGTGCTGGCTCGGAACGTAAAGGAGGGTTTACCGTGGGAGTTGTTGTATGCAGATGATCTGGTGTTGATTGCAGAAAGTATGGATGGACTGAAGGAAAAGATGAACAAGTGGAAGGAATGTATGGAGACAATAGGTCTGAAGGTGAATATCAGTAAAACGAAGGTGATGGCAAATGGTAAAGCATGTGGTGAGGTTGAAAGAACTGGGAAGTGGCCATGTGCTGTGTGTAGGAAGGGTGTCGGAGTGAACTCCATTCAATGTACCATGTGCGCTGAGTGGGTTCATCAAAAATGTAGTGGTCTGAGAGGGTCATTAACCAGTATGGCAGCTACATTCAAGTGTAAGGTGTGCACAGAGGGAGCTGCAGATGGAGGAAATGTTGAGTTGGATCTTGGAGACGGCGTGAAGCTGGAAGGTGTGAAAACATTTTGCTACCTCGGAGACATGCTCAATGGAGAAGGTGGATCAGACTCGGCAACGGTTGCTGGAGTGAGATGTGCATGGAAGAAGTTTCCGGAACTGATTGGCGTGCTGATGAGGAGGGGAGTGTCGTTGAAGCTGAAGGGAAAGGTGTATGCTGCATGTGTGAGAAGTGTTATGATTTATGGGAGCGAGACATGGGTAATGAACGTAGAGCAGCAACGAAGGCTGGAAAGGGTGGAAATGCAATTGGTTCGGTGGATGTGTGGAGTATCGTTGAGAGAGAGGAAGACAAATGATGAATTGCGAAAGATGATGTGAATAGAGCCTGTGATGGATGCTGTGAAGAGAAACAGTTTGAGATGGTTTGGTCATGTGTTGAGGAAGGATGAAAGTGACTGGTTGAGAAGAGTGATGGAAATGAATTTTTTTTTTTTTTTTTTTGTATACTGAATCGAGGCTCGTGAAAGAGCTGACAACCGCGAGGGAAAGACAGCACAGGGGGACCGCGAGGGAAAGACAGCACAGGGGGACCGCGAGGGAAAGACAGCACAGGGGGACCGTGAGGGAAAGACAGCACAGGGAGACCACGAGGGAAAGACAGCACAGGAGGACCACGAGGGAAAGACAGCACAGGGGGACCACGAGGGAAAGACAGCACAGGGGGACCGCGAGGGAAAGACAGCACAGGGGGACCACGAGGGAAAGACAGCACAGGGGGCCGCGAGGGAAAGACAGCACAAGGGGACCGCGAGGGAAAGACAGCACAGGGGGACCGCGAGGGAAAGAATGTAGAAGGAAGTAGAGGACGGGGAAGACCGAGAAAGACTTGGCTAAAGATGGTCGAAGAAGAAATGCGGGTAAGGGGGTTAACAAGGGGAGATGCAGAAAATAGGGGAAAATGGAGAAGATTGTCATGGGGATCGCAAGGCTAACCCCCGCTCTTGCAGGGAAAATGGCCTTAAAATGCCTGTTATTGTTGTTGTTGTATTTAACTTTATTTCAACTTTTTTTTCCACTTTAACTAAGGTATAACGGTTTTTCAAAATTTCAAAAACAAAAACTTAATTTCAAAAACTTATTTTAAAAAAACAAAAAAACTCTTGGCTTTTCCTCTTGTCTCCTGATCATGTTAAAAAGGGGAATTGAATGTCTGAATTGGGGAAAAAAGCCACATATGGAGCCGCTGTTTTACTTCATTGATAGCCTAACTTTCTCGAATATAGACACCGTAGTCCCTGATGTGCACTCCATGTGCCGAAAGACGAGTATGAAAAGCACTGCGTCAGAGCTGGGGACTCGAGAAAGCTGCTAATCCTCCCTTCGCCCACGCCCCTCTCTAGGCTGCTCAACTTGGGCCTCTCCATGCTCCATGCTGACGTGTTGCAAAGCCCCACGGGACGTAATGTCCTCAGAGAAAAGATTTACTCCTCTGCCTTTGACTACTTCAGGTAAATATCTGTTCACCTGGATTATTATTTGTTCACCTGAATTATATTATTATTTATTTATTTAATGTATATGTGACTGGTTCTGGCAAAAGCAGACACTTGTCGGCTTTTCTCTTCGCGAGAAAAAGCTGAAGAGAGTCAAAGTATGACCACAGGGACCAAATTGAGATTTTTATATGGATAGGAAGAGTAACTTCTCTACATTATTATGCACCAAAACATTTTCCCAAGAAACAACAAAAACGTCGTGAAATTCGACGAAGAATCTAAAATGTCATTCTCAAAATGTGCTCAGAAAGTCACGATTCCTCGGTCAAAAAGACGAAGATCGCGAAATTTCGATGTTTTACTACGAGCCATACATCGTAATGCAAAGGAGATCCCTGACATACATGTTTGGTATGAATGAAAAGCTCTATACGTGCAAACATTCTTTGTGCGTGTGAACGGTATTGTGAACTTTGAACCTAATTATCTCCCTTGTTTAAACGAAAATATAATTGTCATTAAAATACCATAACTTCGTTAATTTTCATCCAATTAACATAATGTATATTATATATATCAAGTGAAAGAGGAATGTCAAATGGGGAATCAGATGATATCAAAATCTCAATTTTGATTTTTGCCCCCAAGTGTCTGCTTTTGCCAGAGCCAGTCACATATTTGTAGTTCCGCAAGAGCTTAAAGAACATTTAAATGTAGAACTTGCTGTAAATGTTTTCAAATATTACCTTCTGAATCGGTATGCTTTCATTCACTCTGCGTCAGACGTGGAACACTTGCATGTTTATGTGGGGTGCTTCTTATTTTGGTAAATTCTGTCCCATTAGCGTAGGAGACGAGGTTTTGCAATCGTGTGTGTGTCCGTGTCCGTGTGTCTGTGTCCTGGTCGTGGCCTTTTTATCATTGGAAACCGAGATTTTGTCATCAAATCTTCAACAATTCTTTATTATGAGAATATGAAGAACACAAATGAATGAAATGGACAATTTATTTTTAACTGTTGTTTTTGTCAAGTTTTGTTTCAGTACAAAGTGAACACGGACGGGATTTACATTTTGAGGTGCTTTCTAGTTTTTAAACTTGTTCTGCCATTCGAAGTAAAATGGCCAGGCCTGGCATGATAACTTAGAGGTAGGTGCACTCACTCACCTTTGAGCTGTATAGTCTGGGTTTGATTCTCGACCCAACTATAAACCGTCACCTTGGTGTTTCACAGGTAGAACGTTGCATCAACACGTTCGTCGTCCTTTCGAGCATATATTGGGTTGGTCATCCTGTCTACTTGTATTTCCTCAGGCCATTGTGTGTCAGTACCCCTGTGCGGATTCTAAATATCCACTTCAATCAGTGGCAGAGCTGTCCCTCATAAACAAAACAATTGTCAAATTACATCTATTAATTCCCTCTTCATATTCCTTCCATTGTTGCCCTCGCCAGAGGAGAAGGTATTGCATTTGAGTCCATTTGTCTGTCTGCTTGTCCGCAAAGAATAAATATGCTTTTCTCGACAACCGTTGGCCCGATTGACACGAAATTTTCACCATAGGTGCAACTCCTCCTGTAGAAATTTTTATTGGTAATTATGACGTCATAGGTCGCATAGTACGGGCGCCATCTTGGAAAAACCGAAAAACTTTGCACCTCTATATCTCCGAAAGCGCTGCATCTTACTATAATTCACCAAATGTCTGTCCGTCTGTCTGTCTGTCCCTTCGAAGTTACCGTAAAAACTGCTGAACCGATCGCAACGATATTTTGGGTGGATAATCCTGGGATCTCCAGGAGTAAAATAGGCTATTTAGTTTTCCCAATTTCAGCTTTAGTCTCCAGCATTCTCAGGTTTTGACTCCCGCATAACATTCGCGTTCACATAACGTTTATTGTGACGATGTTGTTTTCCCGGGTGCCGCACAAACGGCTGCACCGATCGCTGCACAGCTGCACCGATCGGACTCGGTGACCTCGGACAAAGACCTTTTATAAGGACACGGGTTGAATCCCTGCTTGAGAGAATTCTAACCCCCTCGCTGCCATCACGGCCGTCTCTCCAACTTACAATCTCATGAGATATGCGGAAAGGATGACCCAAAACCAATATAAACATCATTCGTATATAAAGATCATTAAAAGTAAATAATGACCTCGGCCAAAGTTCAAACGACATTTAGTCTCTACATGAGAGAATTACACATAGCTATTTGGGCGGTGTATACGCTAACAGATCGCTGTCTCCATCGATCTTGCCAAGGCCGTAACACCTATAAGCTCAAAATCCTTTTAACTGTTGATTTGGTAGTTTTTACAATGATAGTCAGGTTCACTATGTTTTTTCATTCAAAATTTTGGTAGATTAGCAAAACTATACATTTTTGGAATATTCAGAGCATGAGGAATCCAAAAATTTATGTTTACATTTGCGTAGACACCTTTGCGAAAATGACACTCAGGACAGTGATGAAGATCTGTAAAAGCATATTCCTGAACGGTATAGACCTCGTAGATCCTGTGTATAGGACTTGTAGTTCAATCTGATACTACCTATAACTTCCTATAACAACCTATAACTTCAAAGGACTTGCAATATCATGTATTATGTAATACAGTTATATCACAAATATAAAGACAATGGTTTTCAATTACCTTTGTTTGTTGCTTTTCTATAATCCTGAGCACTATTTTGAGGCCTTTATTGGATTCCTTGACCCAGAAAACATAGGATTAGCATATTTAATTAAGTCTCTAGGTTGACTAGAAGCCGAGATCGCGCAAAATATGTATTTTATGGCGGCCATTTTCAAAATCCAAAATGGCGGCCATGCAGGTGTCTGTGCAAATGCCAACATTGATTTTCAGATTCTCCATGCTCTGAAGATTCCAAAAATGTACAGGTTTGCTAATCCCAAAATTTTGAACGAGATTATATTTGTTAACATAGTGAACCTGACTATCTTCATCACTGTCCTGAGTGTCATTTTCACAAAGGTGTCTACGCAAATGTAAACATTAATTTTTGGATTCCTCATGGTCTGAATATTCCAAAAATGTATAGTTTTGCTAATCTACCAAAATTTAGAACGAAATTATATTTGTTAACATAGTGAAGATATCTATGAAGGAAACATTAACAATGTTGTTAAAAGTTTATTTTGTGATTAATTGGAGTTATGTTGTTTGGAATGAAAAAGAGATATCGAGTTCAAATGAATGACGACATGCCGTGATGGTTTCTACTTTCTGAACGTGAACTTCGCGGATCGCCATATGCAGATTCGCCTCGGTCCCACGATCGATGTTTCTATACGTGAACGTACCCATTTGTTTGCGAACGGGTACGTTTTTCACGTCCTTCACGAACTTGCTGTCCATGTCTGACGTGTGACTGAAGGTGCTACAGGAATGTGGAATTTATTGGTTTCATGCTTTAGCATTCGCCGTATCTGCATTGCCTGTGTGCTTCTGGCCTCCCACCCGTGCGTAGCACGGGTATCTCCCTAGTAGAAAAAATTGAGACATGGCTCATTGTAAAGAACTCTCCATGTGGAATAACATATGTTAATGATGATGTCATAGGTGCCTCCATTATGACGTCATAATTCGACAAGTACAAAACTTCATCCGATCAAGATGAAATTTGTTGAGCGTCGTCTTGGGATAAATTGGTGGAGAAAAAAAATATGATGACGTCAGCAGTCACATGGTTCAGCCACCATATTTGTTTCAACACAAAAGCCCTAAAAACACGTCCTGGCGAGGGTCTGCAATCTCTGATTACTCTTTCTTGTTTATACATCGCTTTACTCTTTTTCTGTTTTTGGGGGAGTGGTGGGTTTTGCAAGTAAATATTTTTCTGTTTGGAACCCTCTTGTGCCCAGCTGACTGAGCTTTGTGCAATCTCTTTGAACAGAACCTTTTTGCTGTTTGTAGCTCATTGGGACATTAATTATGAAACTGTGCTATCCAAACCTGATGTTGACGTAGTTTTGGAAGTCCACGTGAATGTTGTGCACTTTCGCTTTTTACTGGCACCGCAATTGGCCAAGTGGGTTGACTGGCCCAGCATTCCCTGTACAGGAAAAGGCAACGTCCTTGATGACATTGATTTAATCGGAGTGATATCCCTGCATTCCCAGCGTTCCCCTCAAGTGTCCAACTCAGACAACAAAGGTTCTTCGGGAAGACATCAACGTGATGAAGAGGTTCTGGACTGCAATGCATTCTGATAAAAAGTACCTGACCGAAAACCTTCTCCTTCCACCAGGTAAATGTCTCGTTGCCAATGAAATGCCTTCAATAATTTGAGCTGAAGATCTTGATGCAAAAATGTTTTCTCTCCACCCTTGGATTTGTGTGAATTGTGGGACAAGTGTAATTTGTTTCCCCATTTAGATTGATGAAACATACCTGGACAAGCTTGTACGGATGCACATTACATGTAGGACATAGACATTAGGAGACACCAGTATACAACAACAACAGGCATTTTAAGGCCATTTTCCCTGTGAGAGCGGTGGTTAGCCTTGCAGGCCCCATGACAATCTTCTCCATTTTGCCCTATTTTCTACATCTCCCCTTGTTAATCCCCTTGCCCGCATTTCTTCTTCCACCACCTTAAGCCAAGTCTTTCTCGGTCTTCCCCGTCCTCTACTTCCTTCTACATTCATTTCCATCATTCTTCTCAACCAGTCACTTTCTTCCTTCCTCAACACATGACCAAACCATCTCAACCTGTTTTAGTCCGGCAGCTAAGTTAAATATAGCATAACAATTGTGCATTTTGTGAGGAAAGCACCAAATTTGGCACACTAGTAGACTATCATATTATGAAAAGATCTGGATTTTGGGCCATCTCAGATTCAGAGATTTGATTTTTGCAAGATTTGCAGATTTTGCAGATTTGCAAGCTGAGATTGCAACGCCAGGGACGGCCGACTCCTTCCTGCGAGCTGCCCACGTCACCCGCACAAGAAGAGCTCATCAAATCACTGCAGCGGCACTGCACATCCTGCAACACCGTGCGTATGAACGCCACTGTATGACATATGCTGATGATGCAGAAGACCTGCCTGAGTTCGAAGACTGGTGTCACCAGAGAGGAGAAGACATTCCCAACTTTCAGTACTGGGCAACTGTGCTGGAACTAGAGATGTTGTTACTGGTCTACGTGCGTTCTCTGCGGCAGGCTTCATTCACGATGTACCTTGATGCCCTGACGGAACTGGTCCCATGGTTCCATGCCTTAGACCACACACACTATGTCAGGTGGGTCCCTGTTCACCTGAGGGACATGGTTGCACTCCCAATGAAGCACCCAGATGTAGCCAGAGAATTCAGGGCTGGCAACTTCACTGTACAGAAGACGAAGAAGGTGTTCTCTTCGATCCCAATCGAATCGAAATCTTGCAAAAATCAAATCTCTGAATCTGAGATGGCCCAAAATCCAGATCTTTTCATAATATGATAGTCTACTAGTGTGCCAAATTTGGTGCTTTCCTCACAAAATGCACAATTGTTATGCTAAGTTGCCCCACTATTTCTCTTCCCAGCATCCATCATAGGCCTGGTGTTGACTTAGCGGTTAGGGTGCTGGCTTGGGATCCTAGGATCCTGAGTTTGAATCCTGGGGTTGATCGCTGAATTAACGCCAGGGGGGTTGACTCAGCCTGTCATCCTTCCGAGGTCGGCAAATTGAGTACCAGCTTGCTGGGATGAATGATCCCGGTGTGTACCCCGATTTAGATTAGGTACACCGTGTCCCTGCGCATCGTAAGAGGCGACTAAGGGTTGGCGTCAGGAAGGGCATCCAGCCATAAAAACATTGCCTCAAACAGGGAACCATGATTGTCATGGGGCCACAAGGCTAACCTCCGCTTTAGCGGGGAAAATGGCCTTAAAACGATCATTCATTCATTCATTCTCTCAATGATACTCCGCACATCCACCGAACCATTCGCAGTATACAACAACAACAACAACAGGCATTTTAAGGCCATTTTCCTTGCTGGACCCTTTCCAGCCTTCGTTGCTGCTCTACGTTCATTACCCATGTCTCACTCCCATAAGTCATAACACTTCTCACACATGCAGCATACACCTTCCCGAAACTTCTTCCATGCACATCTCACTCTCGCAACCGTTGCCGAGTCTGATCCACCTTCTCCATTCAGCATGTCTCCTTGGTAGCAAAATGTTTTCACACCTTCCAGCTTCACGCCATCTCCAATATCCAACCCAACATTTCCTCCATCTGCAGCTCCCTCTGTGCACACCCTACACTTGAATGTGTCCAGATAGACGACGTCTGACATTGAGGGCCTCCATCCATTGTTGGGATAGTAGAAGCAGCATGTTCAAGGTGGTGATCTGGACTGAATCCGCATTGGTGATCTGAGATGAGGCTGTTGGAGAAAAGGAATGATGAAAAGGATTCCATGACATTGCTGATGATTGCAAGTTAGCTGATAGGTCTGTAGTTCAGGGGGTGGATTTTTGCACATTTTTAATGTAATGCAGTGAAGTTGGATGATTTCAAAGCAGATGGAGGATGACTTTGAGCAAATGATAAGGTGAAAAGATAAGAAAGACAATGCAATGTCCTAAAAGCCTGCAAGATGTAGACGGAGTCTTCACTGTTAGGAGGGCGGTACAACATGCACAATACACATGAACAAGAGATGGGAGTGGAGGGGATCCAAGTCGCAGCCAGATGTACTCCATAGCGTTGGGATGTGCAAAGGCAAAGTGCAAAGGGGGGAGGGAGGCTTTGATGGGGCAGGTTGAGTGGTGGATGAGGGGGAAAGTTTGAGTGGGTGGGATGAGAGGGGAGCTTTGAGGAGGTTGGGTGAGGTGGGATACAGAAAGGGGGGCATGAAGTTTTGAGTGAGTCAGGTGAAGGAGGATGCTGAAAGAGGGCACATGAAATGGAGGGATTCCGATTCCAAATTCCCAAATTTGACAGACAGAGATAAATATCATGTGGTGGGTGGAAATAATTTTTGTTAAAGGCCTAGAGAAACGTGGTGCTGTAGGTGTGGAAGGAGGGTTGGTGGACCAAGCGCTTTGCTGGCTGAAAGTTTTGGAAGTTATTCTTTGTGAAAAGAAGAAGAAGAAGAAGAGGAATACATTGTTGTGAACAGAACAAGTGGGGTACTCCTAATGGAGAAACAAGGAAATTGAAGCATTTTAAAACATTAAAAATGCTTTTAAAGGAAGAAGCATTTATATTCCATGAAGATTCACTTTGGCGATATTGAGAAATGGGGGGAAAATAATGGAGTACAGGAAGAGGAAGTACAGGCAGAAGGAAATTAAAGTAGAACTAGAAGGGCAACTCGATAGGGATACCTCCACCAGGCTGAACAGTTTATGCTTTGGAAACAACGTTCCCCCAACACGTCGTCGAACACCAACATGCTCCACCAACACGTTTGTTATTTATGCAAAGTTTGATTCTTGTCCTCTTTGTTCGTGTTGCTACTTTACCTCATGTCACACATATGTGCTCTCGTAAAATTAGACCTCTATGCTTTAGACTTGCAGCAAGACGCATCGCCAAACACCCTGTCGGTGATGGGTGCGACAATGGATTCCAGAAATACACTGGATGTGGCGATGGGTCCACAAACTACGCAAGGCTGGATCAACACCGTCCCCCGTTCTGGCGCCATGTCCACACTCTCTAAGAAATCAGGTGTGTTGTTTTCAGTTTGTGTGTGTCGATTATGTGTGTCTAAGTCTTGTGGTCTGTGTCTGTGTCTCTGAGCAAGTTGTGAGGTATATCTGTTTCTCTGTCTCTCTCTCTCTCTCTCTCTCTCTCTCTCTCTCTCTCTCTCTCTCGCTCTCGCTCTCGCTCTCGCTCTCTCTCTCTCTCTGTTTCTGTGTCTGCCTACATGTATGTTCAGTACAAAGCATACATGCGTCTCTACTGTGTACAAACTGTACAAAGATGTACTGAACTTTTGAGGACATAACCCTGATCATGGAACACTTTTGAGCAAATGTTCCTATCATTTCTACAACGTTTTTTATTTTCTTAGGTACTTCAAAAAAGACCAACAGAGGTACGCAGCTCCATCGTTATTATATGAAGCGTCGGACTCTGCTGCTTGCACTCCTGGTAAGTTGTGTAAGAAAGGTCAATTGCAGGAAATGAGTACTGTACTAGTCTGTCTTACTTGTATGGTGTCCTCCTTGAAACCTTTAACCGCACTCGGTAGAGCGCATACCTGCACCAGGCTGAACAGATTATGTTTTGTATCCCACTGATGAGCCGGATCTGGATTCAAACCTGAACCAAAATCTAATCACCTTGTTCTTGTCACCTAACCAACTCATTCACCTAGTTTTGTCAGAACTCGTCCACAGATTTCTGAAATGTCCAGCTATATGTCGTTTTTGGTCCAATCACTCGATGGGGAATAATGAATTGGGAAATTAATTTTAAAAAAGTCTTGGATCCGGATTTGAATCGTCACCAAAATGGAATCGATTATTTTTTGGCACACACTCAACCTATCAAGTTTCATCCGAATCCGTCCACAACTTTTTGAGATATTGTGCCGTATATACTTTTCGCTCTATTAGACACAGGGCCATAGGGTGGATATCTATTTATTTTTTTGATTTCATGACCTGAACCTTGGGATTTGGCAAGAAGGGTGTGGGATGAAGCCTTATGACCTCCAAAACATCTTGTTTCTTTTCACAAGCGATATCGTGGTACGTTACCGAGAACCGCTGCCCCAAAACACCAGTATACACCAATTGTATGTTACATTTGAAATACCCATTTACACAGTAAAAAAACAACACAAACTATATGATGTCATGTTCACATTGGTCTTGGCAGCAATATTTATTAATTCAGACCCCCAAAAGTAGTAAAAATGTTGTTTTAACGACTTGGTAAAATAACATGCTGTGATGCATTTATCAGAAAGTCATGTTTTTGGACCTTAAAACCTGCATAATTTAAAATCTTTGTACAATATTTGTGATTGGTGTTGCTACTACGATCCATGGTGGTTTACCAATGCTATTTTGAAACTGTTAATAGGTCCAATAAGTGTGTAAGGGGTGATATTTTAACCCATCAATGACAATTGCGCGGCGTACAAGCGAACCAGTGCGCATTGACGTCATGATAAACTCGAGATGGGCTGAACTATAGCCACAATTTGTCTCTTCGGCTTGGTCATGTTGAAACTTGTCCAAAACATCATACAAATAGTGCAGTTATTTCATCCTGTTCAGCATCAGAGTCTTCCTCATCTTCAGATCTGGAGTCTTTATCATCATTCTTATCATCAAAGTCAACATGGCCAGTTATGTTTGAGCAGTCGTTCCTGCCGCACTTGCACAAATCTGTGCACGGAATGTTATTCTGTAGGCAAGTGCATGTAGTTTCGTTGCTGCATCGTGTCTTCTTGCAGCTTTCAGTGCAGTTAGCAAGCTCCATCACGCTGTCTGGTGCAGGTGGAAGTGTCATCCAGTCTATGGCTAGTTCCTCTTCCATCATCCATCCATAGCCATCAGGGTCAGGGATGGGCTGCAGGCTCCTCTTGTAAATTCCTGAAATATTGAAGTGATCAATAACATTAAGAATGGAGATATACATATTTCCAAAACAACATCAGAGGTATATCATTAACACTAATAACAGTACAATCATATTATTGGGAAATTCTGTGTAGAGAAACATGCGAAATCCAAAACATCCTGCTCTGACTAAGTGTGGAGCAAAAAAATCTCTGGATCATCTACATGTCATGTTATCTTAACCACTCAACTGTACAGATAGTTACTTCAATTACTCTTTCAAATAGACCTGTTAATTTTGAACATTTACAAAGCATTGTTGTGACATTCAATATTTTGTTTTCAATTCAATAAACTTTCCAAATAATCATCTTCATTAACACATGCTGCACCATATACTAGTACTCCTGTCCAAACATAAATTACAGGTGACGTTCAATATTCAAAGAAACAACCAATTAACTTACCAGCTTGGTAATTGGCTCTCTTGATGTGCTGTCTCAGGGCATCTTGGTTGGGAGGCATTGTGATCTCAGACGTTCTAGCAAGACGAAACATGTTGTACCTGGCCTCATTCACAGTAGTGATATTGTGCTGTCCATATAACTTGCAGACAAATGTCCAGTGCTTCCATCATGTCTGGATGTATGTCAAACCGTTCTCCAAGGTCCTTCAAGGCACCGCACAGCTCTGGATTCTTTAGTATGATGTTTAAGGCCTTCTTTTTGCCTTTGCCATAGAAGGCGCTTACACTATCACAGCCAGTAAAACAGTGTAGGCCTATCAAAGCTTGGCTGACATCATCCCCAATGCTATCGTAGATTGCTTTCAAGTCAATTGTCCTAAGGTTGACTCCCTTTCCTGTGTGGAAATATAGATGTGCAGAGATTTGGGGTACTAAGGCTATGCCGATTATGAACACATCTGTATCCGGACTAACGATGATGACGTCATTGCTTGTGTGTGCTGCATGCGCGGCATGGAGGAACATCCGTGTGTCCGCCTCTTCATGCGTCGAATTTAGTGATGGCTCTTCTTTCACTTCAACTACCTGATCTGGAGTGCTGCTTCCTGTGAAGATATGGCATTTGGTTCCATGTGCCAAGAACACTGTAATTCCTCTGAGGTATGCTGTCTTGACCTTACTCCACGTCTCAAACAAGTATTCGATTAGCGACTCCTTGTTGTCACCGTTGGAGAGGAACTTCTTCCATTGTTGAGGAAGGGACTGGCCATATATTCACATCACTTGAGACCCTCTGGCTGCTCTCTTCTCTCGCTCGGCGTTCTTAATCGATACCTTTCGATAAGTATCGGTTACGAAATGGATCTCACTGGACTTGTTGCCCTCTGCTCCCTTGACAAGGCGCTTCAGTATTTCGTGGGCCAGATTGAGAAATGTCCTTTCCCCGGTGAGTTTGTTGATATTCAATTTCTGTATCATTGCCATACCATCCATTACATACATGCCTCCTACTGGAATAGCAACCACAGGTTTCTCTGCCTGACTTTCAAGTGCATGAAGTAGGTTGGCTTTGTTGGTCTTGACGAGGCAGCCTTGCACACTTGCCAAAGGAAGAGGTAGTGGGCCAAGAGAATAGGACATTAACTCTTGAAGATCAATTTTCCGGAACTGCCCGATGACAACAAGCCTTGCGAAGAGATTTCTGTCAGCCTTCAAAGACACATCCTTTCCACTAATTTTCTTTTTCACAGCCTTAGACATGTTGGTGAATGTCTTAAGTTTCAGTTTCTTCATTGAGCCAAACAGGTCGACTGTCTCCGTCTGAAGTCGTTCTTTACATAGGGTGGTGAACTCTGTTTCTCCTCTTTCATATGCTGTGTTTAGATCTTTCTGAACTTCTCTCGTAGCCACCACACCAGATGTAACATGAACCAGGTCCTCTCCATCATATTCAAATGGATTAATCATGCTGTTTGTCATCTCGATTATTTTGTCAACATCAGCTTTGTCACGTAGCATGCGACTTTGTAGTATATCGGAGCGTGTTGAGCTGTGCTCTTCATATCTGGACTTCCCTGCCATAACCTCGCATTCCCGTGCAATTGACCCCCTCGCGTGGTGTGACCAAATCCATCGGTTAACTGTCCCCTTGCTGGTAGTGAAACCGGTCATGCCCCCCTTGGTCTTGGAATCCCTGTTTGCTGTCTGCTCAATGGTCTGGTCGCAGGCGATTTGGGCAAAAGCTTTGTCGCTTCTCTGGGTAGCGAATTCACCCTCCATAAATTTCTGATGAATGGCGGGATGGGTCTGCTGAACATCTGACATTTCCAGCCAGTATACTGGAAGGTATCTGCTATAATTAATGTAATCATAGGCAAATATCCATGGAAGCATACATCGTATGCTGGCGAGGCGAACATCCCAGTTGGCTTCTCGTGTCCCTCTAATGAATAGCAAGAGAAGCTCCACAGTCTCAATGTATGAACTCCAGAAGCGAAATGTTGGTTTGGTGTCACTTGCTTCTAAGAATTTGTCAAAGGAGGTTTTGAAGTCTTTGAACTTGTCGCTGTTGAGAATGACATGGTAGTTTGGATGTGGGAAAGCTTCAGCTACGTTTGACAAAAGTTCCTTCACTCTACCCGCCTCATGTTCTGGAATACATTCAAAATATGCATCCAGGAGCATCTGCTGCATCGCGTCTGACATCAGCTTATGGGCTCGAACTGCCCTGTTGTAATGCTTGCCGCTGAACACTCCATTCACAGACCCCACTGCAACAATCTCTGACTCAACCAGGATGTCTTGGAGACCACCATCTCGAAATCTCTTTCCAATACAGCCAAGAAAGGACATTGCAGTGTGGAATGCCCCAAGTCGAATTACCAGTCTCTTCATGAACTGTGCATTCTTCCATCTAATGAGCTGTGCCTTGCAATAGATGGCTTGGTCAACGACAATGACGACTGCTTCCAACTGTAACTTGTCGGCGATCTGAACACTTCTCTGCAATATTGTTAGTACCGTATTCATTTCAGTCGGAGTGGCATCAATGACAGGGAGATACCCTATCACGCTCTTTGGTGGAACTTCAACACAAGACAGTAGTTGGTTGAATCCTGTCCAAGATGGCAAAGTCCCTTCAATGTTGTACTTGGTGATGTGGTATGCTAGGTCTATTGTCTTAGGGTGCTGGAGTAATGGGAAGTACGTTGCTCGATCCAATGGAACGCTGGTTGCGAATGGAGCGGGTCCTTCTTTTTTCCCTCCATAATATGTGGCAAGGTTCACTGCAGGTGGCTGCATCGATCTCTCCCGCGTCCTCTTAACTGTAGTGACTGGTGCTGGTTGTACTACTTCATGGGATTGACTTGGTCGCTGTATTATAATCCCATTGGTATTGTGCGTTGTTCCACTCCCAGACAATGTCTCCTCCCCGAAGTCATTATTGTCCCATACGAGTGTGACATGCTTGCCCGCCTGAATGATTGATGGAAGAGCATCCTCTCCACGATGTAGTTCTTGGTTAGCCAGTGCAGTGTCATGATTTAAGACGACAGAGTTTGAGACGCAGTAACCAAACCCGTTCAGTAGGCTGATTAATTGGGCTGAACCTGAGAGATGACGTACTGTCATTGCAAGTGACAAATGTTTGGGCATCTGTTTCCTTCCCTTTGATTGGAGGTATATGATGTCCTGTGCAATTGTGAGAATTCTTCTATGTATTGTAGATTCTATCTTTACAAACTCATCAGAATCAGGTTCGTCTGACACTCCCACCATCCATGCAATAAAGTTATAGAGACAGGCAGGTACAATTGCTTCTGCGGCATTTGTTGTCAGGTGCTCAGAGGTTGGGGGCCATGGCATATTTGGCTTGATCTCATCTATTGCATTTCTCAATTGTAGCGCAGTGAAGTAGTGTTCTCTAAGGTTATTCTCAGTATACCCAGGTTGCTTTGGTGGGGTTGGTTCAGAGTCGGATGTTTGTTCTGTCTCTGTTGTGTCATCACCTGAACCATGCATGGTTTCTTGCAACACTTTCTTTTCTTCAACCAGCACTTCAGTGGAGATGTCATTAACATACACAAGGTGTCCTTGGCAGCGCATATACGGGGTTAGAAAGCATAGTTGTGGAAATATTTTCATCACTCTTGTCTTGAGAAAGCCACTTTTGTAGTTTGATTCTATTCTGTGTGTTGCTTTGATTTGTTTCATGAACATGTCATTAAGTCGTTTCAGTCTGTAGATTTCCTTGTTGTCTATTATAAGATCCTTGACTGTTGCACCAAATAATGTGTATGCTTCTGAGTAGTTGGAGTCTCCTTGTTGCTCTGCATTAGGTGTTGTTGCTAGCTTGCCTAAATACCGGGTATACTCCTTGTAGCAGCGACCATGGTATTTTACCTCTATCGCAACACAATCGCGGTCTTGAATTTGAAGCAGCAGGTTTGTATTGTTGTTGTCTTTAGCGGCTTGCTGCAGTCTTGGTGCCTCAATTGTTGAGCACCTTGTTAGAGGCTCTTTTCTTCATCCCCTTTTGCCTGTATTGATTGTTCTCTCTTTCTGACAAAGGATGCATATATTAGGCAACACATATTGGGATCTGGCTGAACATTTGGGCTTGCCTAAGCTGGAGCGTAGAGCACGTTTCTTGACTGGTTGTGGGCCTTTATGCACCTTGTCAATGTTGACGTTGATGTCATTGCATGTTGAAGCTGCAATAAATACACATAAAAGAAAACAATTAAAATTATGTGAGTTTAAAATGTCTAGACCTCAAGTCATGGTTAGCCCGACTAGATTCCCTTCCCCCCTCCCCCCCCCCCCCCCCCACCCCTTCCTCAGACTTCCTTTTAAAAATTTATTTGTTTCACCTCGGCCCTACCTCCTTGCATAAATATTGCACAGTTCCTTCAATTCAAAATCGTTCGACTACACACAAAATCATTTTCCATAAACCTCACAAAAAAAAAAATCAAACTAAGTTTTGAAGCATTGTCATGATTTATTATTCAAGTTATTCAACCTACCAGTATTGGCTGCATTTTCTTCTCTCTTTTTCATGCTGCTTTGCACCCTGCTCACTCGTTGTTTATCGGTAAATCGTGAATAACACACTTGATGAAACGCTGCATCATGCGGTATAGCTATAGCAGGTATTGTTACCATACTGTTGCCACGTTCGCCGAATTCGTCAGCGTGGTTCTTCACGAAATTTCTCGCAATTTCAGCTTGATCACCTTCTAAATTCTGCCACGTAAGAACAAATTGCAAATATCGTGGCCATGTTATATCACTAAAAGGTATTAAACTTGATCTTTTGGCCGGAGAAATGCACATATAACAGCGTTTCTCGCTCCCACCCTCATCACCGTAGCTGCTACTGGAGGCCGCCATTTTGTTTACTCGCAGCCGGACGCCCAGACATCGTTCGTAGCGCGAATAAGCGCGATCCTCATTGGTCAATACATCGAAATGCGTTTGAGGCTGAACGGAGATTTTGGAAATAAAATTATAAATTTCAACATTATATTACAGACTAACGTACCAGAATCTGACTTGTGAAAAGTCATGAACATTATTTCTTAATTTTTTCTATATTATCATGCCAATTTGATGCCCACCCGATTTTCAGGTCACGAAATGAAATGAAAAATTGGAACACCTGGCAGTCTATATCACTCAATGGTGAAGGATTACTTGAAAAATTTGAGGATCCGGATCCGGATCTTCACCAAAATATAATTGATTCATCCGTGTCACACACCCAACGCGGGCACCAAATTTCGTCCGTATCTATTCGTAACTTTTACATCCTGCTCACAGACAGACGGACAAACAAACAACAAAGATGTCATGCATATCACAATACTTGCAAAATCCAAATAAACAATCGTTGCCATGGAAACAGCAATTTGGTAATTTTTAAAATTTGGCCTATCAGGTGTTTTACGTGATTGAATATTGTGCATAAATGGAGTCAATGGAGTATCTTCTCTTCTGGACTTGGTTATGACTAACTTCCCTGCAAATGTCTGCTGCTCTTCTTCTGCTCCAATCGGTTCTTCTGATCATGTGCTTGTTAAAGTGGACATCTCTCTGGCCATTCTCAGAGAGCCTCCTCAGCGAGTCTGGCATTTCACTCAGGCCGACTGGCACGGTCTGCAAGCAGCCATCAATCAACTGGACTGGTCTCCCATCTCTAATGCCTCTGACATCAATTCTTCCTGGGAATTCTTCCAAAGCAAACTGCTCTCTCATATGCACAGATTTATCCCATCTCGTCTTCAGTTGACTTACCCTTCCTCCCGTCCATGGTACACTGAATCTTGTGGTGAGGCAGTTGCCCTGAAACAACTTGCCTTTGCATCTTGGAAGGCAAATCCAACTGAAGGCAATCTCAGTTCCTTCCACCAAGCTCGAAACAAGTGTGTTTCTACCCTCAGGAGTGCCAGGAAGCACTATCTCTCCACACTCAAGATTGAACTCTCAAACCTGTCTCCTTCCTCCAAATCCTGGTGGCGTCTGGTCAAATCCGTTTCTGGTGTTTGTTCCCCCTCCATCCCCTCCCTTACCTCAAATGGCTACACAGTTGACACCGCACGTGACAAAGTCGAATGCCTCAACTCTGTGTTTGCCTCAAAATCTTGTGTCCCAAACCCATCTCTCTCTGTTCCCACCTTTCCCAGTCGAACCCAACTGCTCCTGGACTCTGTGTCCTTCTCTCCTGACAAGGTGGAGAAGTTTTTATCAAACCTCGACTCTGATTCTGCAACTGGACCAGATGGCATCAGCCCTCGGGTCCTAAAATCCTGCTCTGCCGCTCTATCTCACCCTCTCTCTGTTCTTTTCACCCTCTCTTTTGCTCAAGGTCATCTGCCAGCATCTTGGAAATCAGCAAACATTACCGCTTTACACAAAAAAGGTGCAAAAACAGATCCTTGCAACTACAGACCAATCAGCCTGCTCCCAATTATCAGCAAAGTCATGGAATCCATCATTGCTTCAGATATCAAATCCTTCCTCTTCTCCAATGGCTTGATCTCTGATCATCAATTTGGATTCAGACCAGGTCACTCTACTCTGGACATGCTGCTTCTGCTGTCTCAACAATGGATGGAGGTCCTCAATGCCAAACAGGAAATCAGAGCTGTCTCACTTGACGTATCACGTGCCTTCGATACGGTCTGGCACCCAGCTCTGCTCACCAAACTCACCTCCTATGGTATTCAGGGAAATCTCCACTCATGGCTTGCGGATTTCCTCTCTGGTCGTAGGCAACGTGTGGCCCTGAATGGATTTCTCTCATCTTCCCTTCCTGTTCTGGCTGGAGTTCCCCAAGGTAGTGTTCTGGGCCCTGTGCTATTTCTGGTCTTCATCAATGATCTCTCCGACTCTCTGGAAAATCCTCTCTATCTCTTTGCTGATGACTCCACTATCTGCCGCTCCATTCCTCCTCCCTCAGATCGGCAGTCTGCAGCCTCCTCACTCTCTGCAGACCTGGACAAAATCACAGACTGGTCAAACAAGTGGAACATGTCTTTCAATCCTGACAAATCTCACACTCTTACAATGTCTCTCCGAAAGGACCGACTGGACAACCCTCCCATCTACTTTCTCAACAATCCTCTCCAAGAAGTTCTGTCGCTCAAGCTTTTGGGTCTCACTATCTGCCATGATCTTTCTTGGGAAAACCACATTTCCAAACTGGCCTCCAAAGCCAGTCGCCGACTGGGCATCCTCCGTCGTGCGAAGTCCTTCCTTGGCACACCTGAGCTCCTCACCACATACAAGGCTTTCATCCGCAGCTCAATGGAATACTGTTCCCCCCTCTGGGCTGGTGTTCCTGCCTCACACCTTGCTCGGCTTCACGCTGTTGAGGCCAAAGCTTTCAGAATCATTGGAATCTCCTGCGATGTAGTCAACTCCGAGGGCCTTTCACTCACTCACCGCAGGCAGGTTGGTGGTCTTTCTGTCTTCTACCGACTCCTCTCCGGCCTTGCTCCCCCAGCTCTCTCTGTGCTCTGTCCCCCCAATTTTCCTTCAGGTCGCACAAGATCTGCCTGCAACCCTCTTATGGTTAAACTGCCAAAGTCTAGGCTCTCTGCTCACCTTCACTCTTTCATTCCCCTTTTCTCCCGCCTCTGGAACAAACTCCCCCACTCCCTTCAATCCCACTCCTCCCTCCAGGTCTTTAAAACAGCTGTTCACCACCATCTCTTATCTTCCCCCATCGAAAACCTTGATCTTTTCTACCCCCGGTAATTCACCCCAGAGTCCTTGCAGTGTTCATATGTTTTATTCCTCTGCCACCTTCCCCCAAGTCCTCCCGATGTCCCTGCTCTCAAATGTTGTGTTTGTGTCCTTCCCCCTCTCTCCCCATCTTGTCTGCCACTCCCCTTGTTTTTTGTGTTTTGTGTGTCGGTTTGTCTTTTTGTGTGATTAATGTTAGCTCTTTCACGAGCCTCGATCTTGTATACAAAAAAATAAATAATAATAATAATAATAATAACAAATTTGGTTGATCCATTTTATATTTGCCACCGAATAGGCGTTTTACATGTTTTGGATGGCATTTACCCTGATCTTTGACTGACTTTGACCAGACACACGTAAACTACACATGTACAAATAAGCTGTGTATGTTTCAATCTCATGTCTTGAAAAGTTCCTGAGGTTTGGTAATAATAAAATCACAAAAAATATCCCATTTGATTAACATGGGGTGAAATTTTTGTCATGGACACCGTCTTCTCTTGGAACCCTGGTGTTGGGCTAGCGGCTAGGGTGCCGGCTTAGGATCCTAGGATCCTGGGTTCGAATCCCGGTCAATCGCTGAATTAACGCCAGGGGGGTTGACTCAGCCTGTCATCCTTCCGAGGTCGGCTAATTGAGTACCAGTTCACTGGTAATTCCCTGTTTGTCGTTAAAGGCGGCAAAAAGGGTTGGCGTCAGGAAGGGCATCCGGCCGTAAAACATTGCTTCAAAAAGGGGACCAAAAAACAACAACAACCACAGTTCCCGAAAAAGGCCGACGCCCGCTTGTGGGGAAAAATGGCCTCTAAAGGTGGTTTGTTACACCGTTTTCTCTTTGCCACATGTGACTTTTCCCTATGCCACTAACCAGGATGAGCAGAACCTGGAAAATAAAGATAAATGTAATAAATTATTTCTATTTTGCACCCTCTTAGCTTCAAACTAAGGTGGTTTACCAATGGGTGGTGGGAGGGGGGGCTTTTATTTATGACTGGTGAACCTCAAGTGTTATTGCAGAAGGCCAAGACAGAAGTGTCAGACAGAAGGTCAAATGGGGTCTATAGGTTTTTGGGGACTGAGTGTTACAATGGGGTCTATCGGGTCTACAAGGTCTTAGGGTCCTAAAGGTTTCTGGGGTCTTAAGGCTCTTGAAGGGTCTGACGTTTATTCAGGGTCTCACTGGTCTTTGGGGTCTAATGGGCCTTAGGAGTTTTCGGGGTATAAAGGGTCTTGGGGTTATAAAGGGTGTAAAGGTTTAGAAGGTATACAAACAACAACAGGCATTTGAAGGCCATTTTCTCTGCTAGAGCAGGGGTTAGCCTTGCGGTCCCCATGACGATCTTCCCCATTTTGCCCTATTTTCTACATCTCCCCTTGTTAACCCCCTTGCCCACATTTCTTCTTACACCACCTTAAGCCAAGCCTTTCTCGGTCTTCTACTTCCTTCTGCATTCATTTCCATCACTCTTCTCAACCAGTCACTTTCATCCTTCCTCAACACATGACCAAGCCATCTCAACCTGTTTCTCTTCACAGCATCCATCACAGGCTCTATTCCCATCATCTTTCGCAATTCATCATTTGTCTTCCTCTCTCTCAACGATACTCCACACATCCGCCGAACCATTCACATTTCCACCGTTTCCAGTCCATCTTCAGAAGGTATACAACAAAACAACAGGCATTTTAAGGCCATTTTCCCTGCAAGAGCGGGGGTTAGCCTTGCGGTCCCCATGACAATCTTCTCCATTATGCCCTATTTTCTGCATCTCCCCTTGTTAACCCGCAATTCATCATTTGTCTTCCTCTCTCTCAACGATACTCCACACATACACTGAACCATTTGCATTTCCACCCTTTCCAGCTGCTCTATGTTCATTACCCATGTCTCGCTCCCATAAATCATAACACTTCTCACACATGCAGCATACACCTTTCCCTTCAGCTTCAACGACACTCAGTTTCCGAAACTTCTTCCATGCACATCTCACTCCAGCAACCATTGCCGAGTCTGATCCACCTTCTCCATTCAGCATGTCTCCTAGGTAGCAAAATGTTTTCACACCTTCCAGCTTCACTAGGGCTCCAAGATCCAACACAACATTTCCTCCATCTGCAGCTCCCTCTGTGCACACCTTACACTTGAATGTAGCTGCCACACTGGTTAATGACCCACTCAGACCACTACATTTTTGATGAGCCCAGTCAGCGCACATTGTACATTGAATGGAGTTCACTCCGACACCCTTCCTGCACACAGCACACGGCCACTTCCCAGTTCTTTCCACCTCACCACATGCTTTACCACTTGCCATCACCTTCGTCTTTCCGATGTTCACCTTCAGACCTTTTGTCTCCCTCCATACATTCCTTCCACTTGTACATCTTCTTCTTCAGTCCATCCTCAGTCCATTCCACTTGTTCATCTTCAGTCCATCTTCAGAAAGTATACAACAAAACAACAGGCATTTTAAGGCCATTTTCCCTTCAAGAGCGGGGGTTAGCCTTGCGGTCCCCATGACAATCTTCTCCATTATGCCCTATTTTCTGCATCTCCCCTTGCTAACCCGCAATTCATCATTTGTCTTCCTCTCTCTCAACGATACTCCACACATCCACTGAACCATTCGCATTTCCACCCTTTCCAGCCTTCGTTGCTGCTCTACGTTCATTACCCATGTCTCGCTCCCATAAATCATAACACTTGTCACACATGCAGCATACACCTTTCCCTTCAGCTTCAACGACACTCCCCTCCTTGTCAGCACGCCACTCAGTTCAGAAGGTATAAAGGATCTTAATAGGTCAAAAGGGTATAAAAGGTGTTGAAAATAGTCGAAATGGGTCTAAAGGTGTAAGGGCTTTTGAAGGTATACATGTTGAAAGGTATTTTCCAATAGTCTATAATTAATAGAGGTAATTAATAGACATGGTCAAGGTCCAATAATTAATTGATAAGTAATTAAGCCATTCTCATGGTGCAACTCACGTTCAAACAGTACGTAATCGATAGACATACTCACATAGGTCGACCAAGACTTCACCTTGGCGAGGGTTCACCATACACCTGTGTTTTTCAGTTTTATATACAGTATATATATATATATATATATATATATATATATATATATATATATATATATATATATATATACACATACATACACACACACACACACACACACACACACACACACACACACACACACACACACACACACACACACACGGCATTTAATATGGAATATTTTTTTTGTGGGGGTGAACTTACTTTTCAAGATGTCTTAGAACCAAAAGTTCATTGGAATTATGTTGAAATTATTCTAGATTTTGTTAATGTGACCTTTAAAAGAAACAAAAACCACATTTGACATTTCGAAACAAATAAATTGATCCTTGAAAGTGATGGAAACTGATATCAAACTCAATTCGTGGACAGTACTGTGTTAAACTTCTGTACGTTTTCCAGAAGTAACTCTTTATTTTGCACATTAGCCAAATTTTTTTTTTTAACACAAACAAAAGTTAAATTACGACTGGGATTACGGACAGTAAAATTACAGTTCAGTACTTCGTGTAACCCCCACGAGCATTCAGGAGAGCACGTACACATTGAGGTATGCTGTTCACGAGATTTGCCAAGGTTTGGACAGGAATAGCTTGCCATGCAGTGACAATAGCAATAGCCGATTCCTGAACGTGCTCTCTGGCCCACTGCAATCGGCGCTGGCGGTGTTGTCTGGTCAGGCGTGGCTTTCTCAGGGGACGCCTGGCACGATAGCCTGCTTGAACCAGTCGTTGGTTGACTAGCCTTCTGGATACAGGCACATTTGTCAGTTGCTGCCACTCAGCCCGAAGCCGATTAGCTGACTTGGTACGGCCATTGCGGACTAACCGGTGCAGCTGGCGATCATCCCTCCTTCCGGTTCTGCGGGGACGTCCTGGCCTCGGTATTGGAGCAGAGACACCCCTCTGAGCATTTCGTTTCAGGATCTTTGACACCTGACTTTGAGTGATGCCACACTGCCGAGCAATAGCACGCTGTTTCATGCCGTAATTTCGTAAAGCCACCACTCCATGACAAACAGCATTGTCGAGTTGACGGACCATCTCCAGAGGAAGCGGCAATTACTTTTGGAGACTTGCAGCAGTTGTTTTCCACTAATACAGAACGCAACAACCCTTGTATACCCGACTGTGAAGCCAATCATCAAATGCACCTGTCCGTACATTTTGCCACGCCACCTGTGATATAATCCTGTTGTTGACTTCTTGCTGCGACAGACAATCAGTGACATGGTTCTTTTAACAAATAAATCACCAAAGTGTAAAAGACACTCACCAGATTGATATACCGAGTTAAGAAAGTAAACCGAAGTCAAGAAAAAATATAAAATCCATATTAAATGCCAAGTCTGTATATATATATAGATATATATATATATATACTAGCAGAAGTACCCGGCATTGCGGGCGGGGGAGGAGGAGGGGAGGGGGAAGAGGAGGGGAGGGGAACGGGGGGGGAGGGGGAGGGGGAAGGGGGGGGAGGGGAAGGGGGGAGGGGAGGGTGTGGGGGTGCCCGGGGGAAGAAGGGCCCCTTCCCCTCCCCCCTTCCCCTCCCCCCCTCCCCCCCCCCTCCCCCACCCCTTCCTCCTCCCCCCCCCTCCCCCATTCCCCCTCCTCCCCTCCCCCCCATTCCCCCTCCCCCCCGTTCCCCTCCCCTCCTCTTCCCCCTCAACATCAGGGGGGTTGACTTAGCCTGTCATCCTACCGAGGTCGGCAAATTGAGTACCAGTTCACTGGTAATTCCCTGTGTGCCGCAAGAGACGAACAGGGTTGGCGGCACGAACCCAGAAGTCGGAACTCATTGTCGTCAAATAAATGTAGCATGTATGTTTCACTCTCTGTCACATGCCGTTGGTCCCATGTCAATTGGATGAAGTTGAAAAATTAACATTACGAAGTTTCTCTGGGACGTACTGATTCCGAATAATGAAGTTGAAAAATTAACGTTCCGAAATACGCTTATTACGCTAACAGAAGCGCTGGCGCTGCGAAGCGCTAGAGGGAGCGCTGCGCTCCCTCCCTTCGATTCCCTCCCTCTTCTGCTAGCGCTTCTGCGCTAATACGCTAATTTTAAAACCCGAAGTTTTTTAAAATTTAAGGTGTGCTGTAGTTGCTCTGAGATGTACTGATTCCGAATATGCCTTTGATTTTTCTCTGCGATG
>NC_136274.1:12555937-12603437 GCF_964187855.1 Myxine glutinosa
CCTTCCCACACATTCCCGATTTCCCTGCTCTCAAATGTTGTGTTGATGTGCTTCCCCTTCTCTCCCCATCTTGTCTACCGCTCCCCTTTTTATATACTTTGTTTGTTTGTCTGTTTGATTTGTTTGTGTGATAAATGTTAGCTCTTTCACGAGCCTCGATTATGTGTACAAAAAAAAAAAAGGGATCACATCAAAATATCCCAGTTGTCCATCCATTGGTGGAGCGAAATGACTACTTTATGTAAGAGGGCCATGCTTATTTTACAAACAAAGAAAGCAGCATTTGTTCATATGTATGACTATTCCTGGGGCTGCACAGGCGAGCGAGATCGACCAGTTGATGACCTGGTATGATCCCCTTGGCTCTTCGGACATGGCGGTTGATCAGGCAGAGAATTTGGCAACGCGCAGCAAGTACACGAGTTTGACCCCCAAACAGTGGCGAGACAACGTGGACCTGGCATGGAGCATCGCACCTTCTCTTGCTGTACAGCTTCCATCAAGGTGCGGTTTGGATGCGGTGATCGATCGATCGACGTGATTGTTTTGTTTGATTCGGAAATGAAGGAACAGCGCACAGGTATGACATGCTCTCTCTGGAAACTTGGTTTGTGCTACGGCCTGCATAACAATTCTGTGAGCCTGTTTTTGAGTATGCGTCGTTATTTAATTAAATGTGTGTGTGTCGTGCTCCTTTATACAGTGACCTGTGGTGAAGTTTGTTTGTGCACCTTTTACACTTCGACATTCGTGATTTCCTTGACAAATTGCCGTTTATTTCATTCGGCAGTTTGTGGTTTTTTTTTTTGGTTTTTTTTTTTTTTTTTTTTTTTTTTTTTTTTTTTTTTGTATACAAGATCGAGGCTCGTGAAAGAGCGAACATTAATCACACAGAAAGACAAACAGACACATAAAACAAATAACATCGGGAGCGGTAGACAAGATGGGGAGAGAGGGGGAAGGACACAAACACAACATTTGAGAGCAGGGACCGAGAGACATGGAGACATCGAGAGATCTGTGGGAGGGAGAGGGCTTTGGGGGGGAGGCATGTGAAGGGGGGGAGGCATGTGAAGGGGGAGGGGGGGTGGGAGAGGTATAAACATATGGACACTGCCAGGATTTCCAGGAAATAAGTTGGAATTTCAAACAAGGTGGATCTGGGGTGAATTAGTGGGGGTAGAAAAGATCAAGGTTATGGATGGGGGAAGATAAGAGATGGTGGTGAACAGCTGTTTTAAAGACCTGGAGGGAGGAGAGGGATTGAAGGGAGTGTGGGAGTTTGTTCCACAGGCGGGAGAAAAGAGGAATGAAAGAGTGAAGGTGAGCAGAGAGCCGAGATTTCGGCAGTTTAACCATCAGAGGGTTGCTGGCAGATCTTGTGCGACCTGTAGGAATATTTGGGGGACAGAGCACAGAGAGAGCTGGGGGAGCAAGGCCGGAGAGGAGTCGGTAGAAGACAGAAAGACCACCTACCTGCCTGCGGTGAGTGAGTGAAAGGCCCTCAGAGATAGCTTCATCGCGGGAGATTCCAATGATTTTGAAAGCTTTGGATTCAACAGCGTGAAGCCGAGCCAGGTGTGAGGCAGGAGCACCAGCCCATAGGGGAGAACAGTATTCCATAGAGCTGCGGATGAAAGCCTTGTATGTGGTGAGGAGCTCAGGTGTGCCGAGGAAGGACTTCGCACGACGGAGGATGCCCAGTCGACGACTGGCTTTGGAGGCCAGCTTGGAAATGTGGTTTTCCCAAGAAAGATCATGGCAGATAGTGAGACCCAAAAGCTTGAGTGACAGAACTTCTTGGAGAGGATTGTTGAGAAAGTAGATGGGAGGGTTGTCCAGTCGATCTTTTCGGAGAGACATAGTAATCTCTTGGAGTAATCTCACACTTGTGTATGCAACATCTACTAAGCTTGGCAACCACAGCACGTTTAACCTCATGATAAAGATACACGATTTTTTTTCTTTTAATACAAGATCGAGGCTCGTGTAAGAGCAAACATGAATCACAAAAAAACAAAAAAACAAAGACACATAAAACATAAGATAAAGGGAGCGGGAGACAAGATGGGGAGAGAGAGGGAAGCACACAAGTACAACATTTGAGAGCAGGGACATCGGGAGATCTGTGGGAGGGAGATGGCTTGGGGGGAGGAGGCGTGGGGGGGGGGGGGTGGGGTGGGGGGAGAGTAGGAGGTATAAAACACATGGACATTGCGAGGACTTCCAGGACAGAAGTCGGAATTTCAAAAAAGTGTATCTGGGGTGAATTAACGGGGGTAGAAAAGATCAAGGTTTTGGATGGGGGAAGATAAGAGATGGTGGTGAACAGCTGTTTTAAAGACCTGGAGGGAGGAGTGGGATTGAAGAGAGTGAGAGAGTTTGTTCCAGAGGCGGGGAAAAGTGGAATGAAAGAGTGAAGGTGAATAGAGATATATGGATGATAAGTAGATGTACAAGTTTTTTAAAACGTATTCTGTCGGTCAGAATTTTCACCTGTCAGAATTTTCAACTTTCATGCGTAGATGTTCTTAATGAAGCGGAGCTTGTGCTGTTCAGGTTCACAAATTCTGAGGCCATTGTGGAGGAAGTTATTAAGCTGGTGAGGCTGGAGCCAGGTGCTGTGTGCAACATTCCAGATGCTATCAAGGTACTCTGATCTTTATGGCCTTCTACCTTTCTCTCAGCATCTGCACTCAAGCCTTCATTTTCTATATTATCTTATTCACTATTACATTTCTTTGGTTTAATCCTCGTCTGTGACCATTTATGAACATTGTTGTGCAGTTGCATTATAGGTGTACTCCATTGTATGACCTGCATTTTATATGACTTTGAATTGTTTTAAATTTATATTTACAGTATTCTAACAAAGCTTTTAACAATGCAGAGCATTACTGGGATATTTGTCCAGTTGACGCCTTTCACACACCGGGGGCGCTATATTAAAGTTTATCATTGTGCGGACACGTGCACACTCACTCCCTGATGCACATTCGCACACTCACTGACGTATATACACACACTCACTGACGTATATACACACACTCACTGACGTATATACACACACTCACTGACAGTCACACACACACTATCACACACTCACTGATGTGTACTTGCACACTCACTGACGTACACTCATACACTCACTGATGTATATTCACACACACTCATGCACACTCTCACACTTGCTGTCAACACTCACTGACACACTCAATGACAGACACTCACTGACGTAGACTCACTGTCGCACATTCACTGACACATACTCACCAACACCTACTCGCCCACTCACTCACTCTCACACACACTCTCTCAAAAACACCCACACACACTCGACATCCCGTCAAGGGCGAGTGGGACCGAGCTTATCCGCGTTGAATATAACAGCTCCTGTGAGACTGAACGATTCCCTCCTGCGGTGCGCTTTGTCAACTCCCTCCTGACCGAGCTTCATTGTCACCATATGTGGAGATGGCGACCGGTGGCAGCAGCGCACCATGTCTGGGCGAGCAGGGGTGTCCCCGGGTGAGATCAGACGAACCCCCGGTGGTCACATGGGAGGTCGCACAGAGTAACAAAGTCGCCGCTACGGGGGTGGAGAGGGAAACGGAGCACAAATGAGGAGACAGCTTGGTCCATGAGTCGTGCATGGTTCCTTGCTGTGGTGGAGATGGGTGCTTCAAGACCAGAGAAGGCTCTATTCAGTCGTAAGGCCCATGTGTAGAGATGATGACCGGCTACGGCAGACAGGACACACACACACACACACACACACACACACACACACACACACACACACACACACCCTGTCATGTGGTAACAAACAGGGTGTGTGGTGCGGGTGATTGAGAAGTGCAGATTGGAGGTGTGGTGTATGCGGGTGCGTGTAATGCGAGTTCTGAAAAGAACTGTTGTGGACTTAGTTGACACTCTGCAAACCCATGTTGAGTCAATGAGGTATGTGCTGCAAGATGCAAGGATGTAGGGTGCATGTGTAAGACGCGTAGGGAGAGAAGTCAATTCTGGGGAGAATCACTGTTGACCCCTTTATAAACTCGAGAGTTGATCTTTGGTGTTACAAGGTGAATATGAGGTACTGTCCGTGGGGAGGTGGTGACCACACCTGGAAAGCCCGCGCTCTGCTCGCCTGCTGCTCTGTGCCCGCCCCGCTGCATTCTCAGCGCTCGGTGCTTTGCATGGTTCACCTTGAAGCTGCGCTCGAACCAGCGGACCTCTCAAATCAACTCTACTCGAGCTTCTCTCTACCCTCTTCAGAACTGAACTAAACTCTGGAGAACTGGACTCTTCTCTGGATTTTATTACCCTCGATTCCGTCACCTCTCACATCTACTTTTCGTGATCCAGTCACGCTGATTGGCTGGTGCTATGCGATCCAATCATCGCGATTGGTTTCAGGGATGCAATGGGCAGGCTGCTGGTACAACGCTGGCAGCAAAGGTGGTTAAGCAGCATGGCGATGAGAACACTGGCAGTGCTGACGGCCTGAGTACAGAATTGTAGAATGAGGAAAAGAACAATAGGAATAGTTCTAACTAAATTCACAACGCATCTTTCCTTTCCACCAATACAAGGGGGAGGCTATCACAAGGTCATTTAACAAAACAAAATTGCGAAAGATATAACTACACTAGGGAACTCTAATGTGTTGGATGTGTCTCCCGAGGGTCTTCCAAAACTGCAACTATTATTTGTATGTACTAGGGCATGCCCGTACTATATCTATATCTAAAATTATATCCCCCCCCTCTATTTACATGAAATGGTTTGGTCCAAAGCGAACGGCTTGCGAGTACGGTGACAATCCCCCCCCCCCCCCTCTATTTACATGAAATGGTTTGGTCCAAAGCGAACGGCTTGCGGAGTTTGGTAAAGAAATCGCCATAGCATGCACAAACGCGCAGGAAAGCGAAAGAATCGCAAATTAGTTTTAATTAGTTTTAAAACATCGTTTAACGCCAACATAGCGGCAACATAGTTTGCCAACGTGAAATAAATGAATACGCTCTCAAATGTGCCGTCCGAGGCAGAGTCTGTTCGGCACGTTCGGCACACGTGATAGCTCGCTGCTCTCTGATTGGTTGAATCGTTTTTTGGACATAGCTCGGTAACTACTTCTCCGATTAATATGAAACCTTGAAAAGGCACATCCTCGGGTCCCCAGCAATATACCTGGCAAGTTTAAAGTATATCGGACCCGTGGTTGTCGAGAAACAGCGGTCACAGACATACAGACATACAAACATACAAACATACAAACATACAAACATACACACAGAGATTACTGGAATTATAGATAGATGTATAATGTATATATTATTACGTATTACCTCCACAAACCCCAGTTACGGTGCACCTCAGAGTCTGGAGCGGGAACACGGCAGAAAGATTTGTTATTTTGAGTGTTTTTTTTTGTTGGTTTTTTTGGGTTTTTTTGTATACAAGATCGAGGCTCATGAAAGAGCTAACATTAATCACACAAAAAGTCAAACCGACTCACAAAACACAAAAAATAAGGGGAGCGGCAGACAAGATGGAGAGAGAGGGAGAGAGGAGAGAGGGGAGAGAGGAGAGGGTGAAGGACACAAACACAACATTTGAGAGCAGGGACAACGGGAGAAATGTGGGAGGGGGAGGGCTTTGGGGGAGGTGGGAGAGGTATAAAACATATGAACATTGCAAGGACTTCCAGGAAAGAAGTTGGAATAAAAAAAATTTAAAAAAAGTGTATCTGGGGTGAATTAGCGGGGGTAGAAAAGATCAAGGTTTTGGATGGGGGAAAATAAGAGATGGTGGTGAACAGCTGTTTTAAGACCTGGAGGGAGGAATGGGATTGAAGAGAGTGAGGGAGTTTGTTCCAGAGGTGGCAGAAAAGAGGAATGAAGGAGTGAAGATGAGCAGAGAGTCTTGATTTTGGCAGTTTAACCATAAGAGGGTTGCAGGCAGATCTTGTGCGACCTGTAGGAATATTTGGGGGACAGAGCCCAGAGAGAGCTGGAGGAGCAAGGCCAGAGAGGAGTCGGTAGAAGACAGAAAGACCACCAACCTGCCTGCGGTGAGTAAGTATGTTATGTTTATTGTTATGTTTATTCACTTGGTTAATTCATGTTATAGTAACATTTAAACAGCATAGCCAGAACAATTGATTTGTTAAGTATTGTCACGTCCAGGGGTCTGACTAACGCCACCCGTCGCACCAGGAACTTTTGCTACTCCTGAAGATTGCCCAGCTTTCCAACTTCACACAGTGTTCAGTTACTGTAACAGTTTTATCATTTACAAAACTGCAACGATCACTCAGATCTAAGGCTGAACCTTGTGGTGCAACACATAGGAAGCAAAAGGTGGCAAAACGTCTCTTTCAGTTAAAATGGAGTTTATTTAAAATAAAAAAAAATACCGGGACTGTCAAGGAAATGGGGAAAGGCGAGGGCTTGAGCAAGGTGTGGACTAGGTTTGGGTCTGCTATGGCCTATGCTTGGCTGGTGCGGCACAGGTTTGGTGACAATTTGCCTGATACAAAAGTAATCCAACCTACGCAGTCACACAGTCAATGCTATTCTTACCACAATCTACCTATGAACACCTCCTCCCACGTAACAATATTTATATTCACACTGACTGGAAAGCTTTCACTTGTTGAGCTGTCTTTAGATTTCAGAAAAACTGAAGTTGTATTAAGCCCCAAATATGTGCTGCAACATGCTGTATTGACACAGACAACTCAACACCTTTGTGAAGTGTGATGTGCAACACACTTTTCTAACAGCTCTATCATTTATACAAAAATACTGCAAGACATGTGGTTACCACAATGTTCATGTAATTAAATGCTCGATATTATAAAGCAGGGTGTCAAACCTTCAGAAAATTGAGGTTTTGCAATTCTGAAATGAAAACAACATTATATGTTGAGTAAAAATGTGCAATACAGCATTTCACTTTTCCCTTATACTGTCAGCCTGTTTTGTACACTTGTACCTGTTTTATACCTGACAGTACACTGTCAGGCCTGTTTTGTACACTTGTACCTGTTTTATACCTGACAGTACACTGTCAGCCTGTTTTGTACACTTGACCTGTTTTATACCTGACAGTACACGGTCAGGCCTGTTTTGTACACTTGACCTGTTTTATACCTGACTACATGGTCAGGCCTGTTTTGTACACTTGTACCTGTTTTATACCTGACAGTACACTGTCAGGCCTGTTTTGTACACTTGTACCTGTTTTATACCTGACAGTACACTGTCAGCCTGTTTTGTACACTTGACCTGTTTTATACCTGACAGTACACGGTCAGGCCTGTTTTGTACACTTGTACCTGTTTTATACCTGACAGTACACTGTCAGCCTGTTTTGTACACTTGACCTGTTTTATACCTGACAGTACACGGTCACGCCTGTTTTGTACACTTGTACCTGTTTTATACCTGACAGTACACTGTCAGCCTGTTTTGTACACTTGTACCTGTTTTATACCTGACAGTACACAGTCAGGCCTGTTTTGTACACTTGACCTGTTTTATACCTGACTACATGGTCAGGCCTGTTTTGTACACTTGTACCTGTTTTATACCTGACAGTACACTGTCAGGCCTGTTTTGTACACTTGTACCTGTTTTATACCTGACAGTACACGGTCAGGCCTGTTTTGTACACTTGTACCTGTTTTATACCTGACAGTACACTGTCAGCCTGTTTTGTACACTTGACCTGTTTTATACCTGACAGTACACGGTCACGCCTGTTTTGTACACTTGTACCTGTTTTATACCTGACAGTACACTGTCAGCCTGTTTTGTACACTTGTACCTGTTTTATACCTGACAGTACACAGTCAGGCCTGTTTTGTACACTTGACCTGTTTTATACCTGACTACATGGTCAGGCCTGTTTTGTACACTTGTACCTGTTTTATACCTGACAGTACACTGTCAGGCCTGTTTTGTACACTTGACCTGTTTTATACCTGACAGTACACGGTCAGGCCTGTTTTGTTTTCTTCACAGTTGCTTCAGCATGTGCCCACAGACCAACTATCTCTAAATGCAGGTAAACAACTGAGGGTTTGGTTAAAGCTCTGCCTTCCCTAGTGGTTGACTTAAAAACTATTCAATGCAAACCCATTTGAGTGGATGACGTAGCTATTCGTATACGTAGTCGCACAACAACTCGGTATTACAAAATGTACGGTAAATGCATGTGCCGTAAAATAACACAATGCGACATGTACGTGATGTTATATGATTGTAGCATCGACATTCGGTAGTTATTGTCAAATTTTTACTTATTTATTTATTTTTTGGTTGAGCAGTAGTCGTGGAACTGGACTCCATTGTGTGTGTTTTTTTTTTGTTTGTGTTGATATTGGTGTATTGTGGAAGAAAGATCACATACCTTTGCATTCACAGTACCTCGTGACGGAGCACACCGTTGAGGCCGATGCACCTGAGCTGAGCCATATCCTCACCTGGGCTGCGACTGATCCACCCACCGCCTTGTCCTATTTCTCCCGTCTCTACCCTCCGCATCCCCTCACGGCCCAGCATGCCGTGCAGGTGCTTCGTTCGTTCCCACCGGTCAGTCGGGCTTCGAGCACCTTTACAGCATTTTATCAACTGGATATAATTCTCGAAACGATTTTGAGCATTTTGTTCACTTTCCATCTGTGCTGGATTCTTTCACTTAATGGATTTCACCTTTTTGCCTCATATTTGGTTAATGGTGGAGGTTTGTTATTATTATCATTATTAATCCTAATTTATTTGTTTATTTTCTTCCACTCACCTGATTTCGATATCGACAAAAGATGTAAAAGGGGAATTTTCACACAAAAGGTTTTTCCAAGAGTTTGCTTCCGCACAATATTTGTACATTGTTTTACATTTCCTTCTAAACCATGACCTCAAAGTATATTCTACCGACCACTTTCATGTTCACCACCAGGCCAGGCCTGATGTTCAACTGAAGGTGATTTGTGCAGGGATTTGTAATTTGTTTAGGGTGCCGGTGATAACTCGCCTACTCTTTGCAAAAGACACAGTGGGATATTTAATGTCCACCAACAACCAGTGCTGGCAGACAGGACTTCCGGCTTGACGTCCTTTCGATTAAGGGCACACCGATTGATGTCTCGTCTACGAGGGTGACAATTTTTAGTTGTGTCGATATTCAATCCCCGTGGGGGTCACGAAGAACACTCTGTGGGTTCTTGAACGTCCAACAACGAATGATATCAGACGGAACGCACAAAAAGACTGTTGTCCTACTATATTAAACCAGGTAATTCTCTGTTTGAATGTAGTCACGTGAAAAAGTAAGTCCACCCCATGTAAAGTTTTGACTTTTTCAACATATTTCAACATACAGCTATTTGATCTTCATTTCAACAATATTGATAAATAAAGGTGATATAATATAACAAATATCATGAAACATTTACATTTTGTAGTCCATTGTATAATTTAAATAAACATAAATGCAAAATTCGCATGTGGAAAAAGTAAGTACACCCTTGGCTCTAATAGGTGGTATTGCCCCCTTTGGCAGAAACAACCTCAAGTAGGCGTTTCTTATAAATGTCTACCAGTCTCTGACATCGACTGGGAGAAATTTTTGCCTACTCCTCCATGCAGAATTCTTTCAGCTGTGCGATGTTTGAGGGGTTTCTTGCATGCACAGCTCGTTTCAAATCTCCCCACAACATCTCGATGGGATTTAGATCCGGGCTTTGACTTGGCCATTCCAGAACCCTCCATTTCTTTCTTTTCAGCCATTCCTTGGTGGATTTACTGGTATGTTTAGGGTCATTGTCATGTTGCAAGGTCCACCTTCGGTTGAGCTTCAACTTTCCGACAGATTAGACCGAGCGCCAGCGAAATTTGTTCAACCGGAAAGAGACAGAAGGTTTCATTACATGAGGTGGTTGATCGTCCATCACTGACTGAAGGTCGGGATTGCTGCCGGGTCATAGCCTGTACCTTAGGCCTACAGGTGACCTTTTCAGGTCACCAAAAATGCACTTATTCAACCCAACAGCGACAAGGAAACTAATTGCACCATGACATTTGGTAGGGACCGTAGTTCACCAAAAGTACCGTGACAGCAATTTTATACTGTACATTTTCGAGAACAGCAGCTTTTTTAATAGGTCACGTGACCACATTTATTCAACCCAAGAGCGACAAGCATCAAACTTGGTTCATATAATGCAATGGTTATTGCCAAACACGAAAATACAAATGACAGCAATTTTCTCCTGTACTTTGACCTTGACAGCAACCTTTGACCTCGGCACACCCACAACGCAGATGCTTGTGCAATCCATATGCGACAAGTATCGAACTTTTAAAAACGCGATATGGAGATATTTTCAAATACAAAAATACCAATGACAGCAATATGTTCTCCTGTAAGCCTAATTTGACCTTGACCCACTTGAGCGACCCGGATGCGGGCAACCTACTTCCGGATTTCAATCGCTGGTCAACGTCTGTAACATGACGTACATATCCTAAAGCGATTCAACTCTCACTGGCCGTATTGAATAAGAGGAAAGAGGAAGTGGTTTGAATCAATTACCAGTGACCAATTAATCAAACAAAAACAAATAGCGAGTACCGTTAACCGTCAATTTTAAATGCTAACCCAAAAATATGGAAATATTATGTGGCGATACCAACAATGACGTCATCCAAAACCAATACCGACAAGCAAATCCCAACCTACTCAATTTATCCGAATATGGTACGGACTGTATTGACAGTAGTTCCATAAGCATAAGGTTCCTGCCGCATTGATCACAGTGTATAAACTGTGTTGATCACTCCGTTTCGGATTCGCTCCCGCTATCCCCACTCCAGGGTTCACCATCACTATCAGGTGAGAGCGTGTCTATGGGCTGGTCTCGGTCGGCCTCGTCCTCCACGTCTGTGTCGCATTCGTAGGGATCCTCTACAAACTCCTCAGTCTCTGGGGCAGCAGGCTTTTTCAGCTCTTCAGGCAGTACAGGTCCGAGAAACCACTGGAATGTGTAGTTGCCAGTTGCATCCACTTCCCAGCCATAGTTGGTGGGATACATTCCGGCCGTTGGATTTGCTTTCGAAGCCGATTTCCACATCAAGGAGACATAGTGAGCCCTATTGAGATGCTGCAGAAGGGTTCTCCTGCACGGCGACAGCGAAGCACAGTTCATCTTCCTCACTTGGTCAGATAACTTTCCCACCCCTACCATCTTGAAAAAGGCCTCTGCTCGCGCCTCATCAACACATTTGGCGCTTTTATTGCCGTACACGTGGCAAACGAATCTTTCCAACCCCACGACATCCATTTCGTCATCACACAAAGACTGCAAAGCCTTGACATGCCCTTTCTCCATTATTTCAAAGGGTTTCTGTTTACCCTTTCTGTAGAGCGCCGATGTGTAGTCGCATCCTGTTAGGGCATGAAAACCAACGACAGCCTCTGTTGTACCGGCTTCCCTGTCCTCCAGTACGTGTGCAATTTCAGACACGCTGATGAAGCGGCGACTGTTTACGCTTCTGTAGTCTAGCATTATGCGGTGGGGATGCTTTGCAGCGATTGGCAACAGTATCACTAAAACATCAGTGTCCGAGGAGCGCACGGTTATGTCACCTGACATCGCTGTCACGGCATGATAAGCAATTAAAGTGTCTGCCTCTTCATGTTGGCCTTGATACTGTGAGGGAACGGACACCACCAGCAACCCCTTACTGTTCACCTTTAGTTCTATACAACTTCCCCCGTGGGAAACATACACTGTTTTGCGGTCAATGATACTAGCGTACTGCTCGTTCTGGACTTCTTCCATCATGAATTTCAGAAATGCATTCTTGAAATGATAGTTTTTCAGGAGTTCGCTGCCATTCTTCTTTTGCCTCTGTTCCGGCCCTGTTATCACAAAATCCTCATGTCCACCACCCCGGTTCCTCCTCTCCAGATCTTTTATTGATGGCGTCAGGTACTTGTCAAGAAGCAGGTGCACCTCAATTGCGGTACCGGCGTGCGAACAAATGTGCACCATTATATCTCTAGCTATCGAGCGATACGTTGATTGTTTGTGGCGAGTCAAAACCTCGTAAAGAATAAGGCCACCATCAACGACATATACCGATGGCCTCACTGAGAGGGAGATGTCCATGTCGCTGGAAGGTTCTTTCTGTTTTCTTTCCAGAACTTTCGTGAGCGCTGACTTCGTCGTCTTCGTCACTGACCCATCACTGTGTGCGATTGACAGGGGAATCGGGGTGATTGGATGGCTTAGTAGATCTCGGAGGTCGATAGCTTCTCGTACCGCATCCATCGCCAGTATGTGAGCGAAGGCGTCTCTCACACCTTCGGTACCAACTTTTTCACATTTGGTCGCTTTTCGAGCGTTCTCGGATGCGAAGTTTTGCACTTTGATGCGCTTCACCGTTTTTACAAACCTTGCTCCGTCTTCTGCGCACTCAAACAGAAACTCCGATCTAGCCGCTTTTCCCCGTTGAAGAGTTGTGGTGAGGTAGGTGGTCGTCGCCTCTACGGCACTTTGTCCCGTAGCCAAGTTGACGAGGGTGTCTGGTGTGGCGGCATCGAAGGGGTTGCATGTTTCAATGAACTGCTGCTTGAGACGGTCGGTGCTTTCTTTGTCTTTCCGCAGACGTTGTGTGCGCAACTGGTTTGCCGGTGTTTCTCCCCTTTGGATTCCACACATCTCTTTCAACTCAGTTACGGCCATGCTACGTTGGCTAAGGCTGACACACCACCGCCGAAAAGCCTTCTCCGAATTTGCGAAGTGAACGACTCCGGAGGCTGCAGATGCGGCGTCGCGATTCGCTGTTTGCTTCAAAGTTAGGTCAATCGCACTGCGGGAGTACGACTTTTTCGTACGTTTTGTGCTGAAGGCACCGGCTTTCAGTACATCCATTGCAGCTGAATCTAGGTGACGCAGCTTGTCCAGATAGAGTGAACCCCACCGAGAATAATTTGGTCTGTTCAATGCGAAGAAAACGTCCATCAGATGAGGCAGAACTGTCACATGCAGGTCGACATCGTTGGTTCGTACAGCCCTTTGCAGCTCTCGGTAAATGCGATTGATGAGATAGACGTACACAGCCCAATATGCCGCTGTCTTGCCTAGGGAGCCGTTCATGGTCTCGTGAAAATACTGCTCGTAGTCACTGACAAGCCGATGGAAACATTCCTGTGTAGACAGTTTGAGCAGCTTGTTTGTATCATGTAAATCTGACGACATTATCTCGGCGAGTACTTCTTCATACTGATCACTTCGGTCTGAGAGGAACCGTTCATACAGTAACTGCTCCAGGACCCCAGCCGTTATCTGGTGAATGCGGGTACATCGGTTATAAAATTTACCCTTCACGAATCCATTCAAAGAACCCTCGGCAAGAACATCGCCCTCGGTCAACAGATATTCCAAACCGGAATCAGATATATAAGTTCCAACAGCACCGAAAAATGCTAGTTCTATGTGGAAGTTGCCCAGTAAAATGATGAGCTTATCAAATGTGGGCGCACGGAGAGCTTGAATGGCGAACGCCTTCATGGCAATGTTCAGATCGTACGTGACTGGGTTCCATATTTGACCAGTTTCTTCAGCCACTTTAAAGGATCGTTCCATGGTCGCCTGGACGACTTTGCTAAGTGTTGGAGACTCATTTATGGGGTCCATATAGGCTATCACTGTCATTGGAAGGCGATCTTCCACGAAGAAAGAGTAAAATCCATTGAACTGGGGGTACCGTTTCATACATGGACTTGATCACCCACAAAATATCCAATGCGCGCGCTCCAATATAGTTGTCGCTGTCATTTGTCGACAGTGGGAATTTGGCTGCTCGCAAATTTAAACGGAAAGCAGGGCACTCTTTCACAATACCTTCAAACGTTCTCCTGGCTCTCCCACTGAGATTTGACGTCTCCCTTGATGGTCCAGCAATGATTTCGGCGGGATGTTCATCTGGCACGTGTTGATTCTGGTAAGCTATACCCACGGTCACGTGTAGATTGTTCTTGCCATCCAGGGTTTCCACGTTCAAGTCGAAGTTGTCCCAGGCTGTACCTGAAGCAGAAATTTAGAAATAATTATATCCTGCCTGAATAATCCTGCCTGAATTTGAACCCTGGTGTTGGGCTAGTGGCTAGGGTGCCGGCTTAGGATCCTAGGATCCTGGGTTCGAATCCCGGTCAATCGCTGAATTAACGCCAGGGGGGTTGACTCAGCCTGTCATCCTTCCGAGGTCGGCTAATTGAGTACCAGTTCACTGGTAATTCCCTGTTTGTCGTTAAAGGCGGCAAAAAGGGTTGGCGTCAGGAAGGGCATCCGGCCGTAAAACATTGCTTCAAAAAGGGGACCAAAAAACAACAACAACCACGGTTCCCGAAAAAGGCCAACCCCCGCTTTGCGGGGAAAAATGGCCTCTAAATGTGGTTATTTTTTTTATATTTAATAATATGGGCTGTGGACTGTCTCAGGTTTTAGCGCATTCAACCGAATATAATATTCATCACGTTCTTTCTCATTCGACCCTAATTTCAGAGACATATTTTATCATATATGAATATATAGGATTATTTATACAATATAAATTACTTATAGTCAGATGTTTATAATCATATTTACTGAAGTATTATATACATACCAGTTGCAAGTTGTGAATCGGTCAGCAGTCCCGCCGGCGTCTCCTTCTCCCCTGAAGCACAGGTGTAGGCGATTTCGGAAATCAGTCTTTTGCACTCATCGTTGCTCAAAGAATGTCCAAGTCTATTCAGTACTGTTAGTGCACTCTTGCTTCCCAACATCGAAGAAAACCCAATACCAAGCGCTGTGGTTTTCCAAGGTTTCACATTCCCCTGTGATAGTGTATACTGCATCTGATGAGAGCGCTTCACACTTCCTTTTCTTAGCGGCTGATGGTGTGTCGCCGACTCCAGAAAGTAGGGTTTTGTAGAAAAGTTTCGTCAGCGGAGGTATTTCCGGGGCGTTTTTCTTCAAAGAATCAATGGTTGTATGGCTGGGAATTTTGGTCTTCTCCATTGGGAGAATTTCCGCTCTCAGTAGCATTGCAGTGGATCGTACCTCCTGTTCATCTCGACTGGTGTTTTTCAGAGCCGCGACTGCGTCATCAAAACTGAGAGATGGCGCGTAAATGAAATTTCCTGTTTTGTTCGACTCTTTCCCGTGGCATAAGTTGTCCTTGTAGGTGTTTTTTATCTTATCGAGTAATTTCTGTGTGGTGTATCCTTCTATATCCTCGGAAATCCCACCGTTGGCCAAATATTCTGATCTGTATAACTCCATTACAGATGCAACAAGGACGGGATTACGCTTTGCCACAACTTGCGAGTCTATGAAGCCTTTCATCGCGTCGAATGCTACCTTATGAACAGCTGACGGTGCAGCGAAATCGTAGCCGCCACCGTTTTCTGCACCGGAATTCTGAAGGAATTTCAAGCGACATGTATTGTGGTACATGCCCTCGGGAGCCACAAGGTCGTCCGTACCTCTAGCAAGCGCCAGAATTTTCTGACTGGAAGCAGAATTTAGGTTCGCTCTTGCGCAGGCCACAACTGTTTTGCTACCGTTCATAGTTAGCATCGCACTCAAAGGTTCAAATGATTGTCCACACTTGGATCGTTTCTTTTCTTTTGAACAGAAAACGCAGCGTTTCTCCACTATTACACCTCGAGGAGTGGATTTTAACATGCCAGACAATGACCGTGTCTTTTTAGCTGGGCTGGACGGTTTGCTACTTTCATCCTCAGCCTTGCATTTTTTTACAGCACTGAATTTGCTTAGACAGGCCGAATGGTATCGCAAGTATGAAATGTCTCGGCAATTTCGAATCCGTTCGGTTGTTTCTTGAAACATGTCCGTTTGCAGGCACTTTCGTCGATCCGTGGCATTTTTCACTCTTGCCCACTGTTCGTCATCCTTGATCTGTTTGAGCGCACCATCACCTTTCATCGAACACACGAAACAAATCTGAAATAGAAAAATAAAGCAACTGAATTTGGTGTCGTTCTCGAGCAGATTATTCATGCAAACTGCTCTTTTTACACTAACAAAAGCCAAAAGATGAAAAAGGGGCGCCAACTATCCTTAAATATTGATATTAGCCCTATAGGCACGACGGATTCACATAGGCATCCAGGCACCCCCCGCTATTCAAATTTTAACGACCACAGTGGCAACCAAGTCGCTGGTCAGCCTGTACAATCTAATACCTGTGGAGCCTGTTGGGACACCATACACACACCTGCCATCTTTCGGTCGTTACTTGAAGTACAAAACCAATTTCAAACAAAACTTAAACTTTGTATTCAGTGCCTATAGGGTTAGGACATGCCACAATCGAACAATGGACTGACATGAGTTATTTCAGGTAATACAGACACACAGACGAGAAAAACATACGTGAGAAAAAGGATCGCTAGTCCGCGAATCAGTAAGACACTCACCTCATTCTCCATGATAACACGTCTAGTCCCAAGCAAGCCTTCAGACTTTCATGTAAACAGCTTCAGTAGTAATTTCTGTCACGAGCGAGTTTCTCACAAGTGGAAACATCTGCAGGGGCGGTTCTAGGGGGGGCCCGGGGGGCGACTCGAAAAATGTATGGGATGTGTGGGCTGCCAAATACAGGGATCGGTTAAAAAAGGCGGAAGCATGGAAATCGATGGCAGAATAGTTAGATAAAGATGGCGTTTTAAAAAGTTCGATACTTGTCGCATTTGCATTGCATAAGCATCTGCGTTGTGGGTGTGTCGAGGTCAAAGGTTGCTGTCAAGGTCAAAGTACAGGAGAAAATTGCTGTCATTGGTATTTTCGTGTTTGGCAATAACCATTGCATTATATGAACCAAGTTTGATGCTTGTCGCTCTTGGGTTGAATAAATGTGGTCACGTGACCTATTTAAAAAGCTGCTGTTCTCGAAAATGTACAGTATAAAATTGCTGTCACGGTACTTTTGGTGAACTACGGTCCCTACCAAATGTCATGGTGCAATTAGTTTCCTTGTCGCTGTTGGGTTGAATAAGTGCATTTTTGGTGACCCGAAAAGGTCACCTTTAGGCCTAAGGTACAGGCTATGACCCGGCAGCAATCCCGACCTTCAGTCAGTGATGGACGATCAACCACCTCATGTAATGAAACCTTCTGTCTCTTTCCGGTTGAACAAATTTCGCTGGCGCTCGGTCTAGATGGCCTCACATTATCCTCAAGCACCCTCTGGTACAATGAAGAATTAATCGTGGATTCTATGATGGTGAGCTGCCCAGGCCCTGATGCAGCAAAGCTGCCCCAAACCATAATATTTCCACCACCATGCTTTCAGTTGGTATCAGGTTCTTGTGGTCAAATGCTGTCTTTGGTTTTTGCCAAACACGTCTTCTGGTACTGTGGCCAAATAGCTCTACCTTTGACTCATTCTGTCCAGAGCACATTGTTCCAGAAGTGCTGGTCTTTGCCTAGGTGTTCATTGGCAAAGTTTAGTCTTGCCCTGATGTTCTTTCTGGACAGCAAAGGTTTCCTCCTGGCACACTTCCCATGTAGATCAAATTTGTGCAGCCTCTTTCTAATGGTAGACTCGTGCACTTTGACATCAACAGTGGCAAGAGCTACCTGTAGGTCCCGTGATGACATTCTGGGGTTCTTCGAGACTTCTTTCAGCATCTTGCGGTCTGCTCTCGGGCTGAACTTGCTGGAGCGGCCTGGCCTGAACAGGTTGGCAGTTGTTTGGAATCTTCTCCACTTGTAGATGATCTTCCGGACATTCGAATGATTGATTTCAAATTGTTTGGAGATCTTTTTAAATTCCTTCCCGGACTTGTGGGCATCTATAACCTTCTTTCTGAAGGCCTCAGAGAGCTCTTTTGATCTAGGCATGGTGACGCCACACACTTCAACAACAAAGAGCAAACCAAACTAAATGTCTGAGGTTTAAATAAGACAGGTTCCTCCAAGATCCTCTCTAACCATGTTCTAATCATTTGCACCTGAGCTGGTGCACCTGATTCTAATTTTAGGTATTTGAAGTAGTGATAAATGTAGGGGTGTACTTACTTTTTCCACATGCAAAATTTGCATTTATGTTTATTTAAATTATACAATGGACTACAAAATGTAAATGTTTCATGATATTTGTTATATTATATCACCTTTATCTATCAATATTGTTGAAATGAAGATCAAATAGCTGTATGTTGAAATATGTTGAAAAAGTCAAAACTTTACATGGGGTGTACTTACTTTTTCACGTGACTGTTGTGGAAGTGTAATTCAGTGTAACTTATTGATTGGCACTGGTAACTTATTGATTAAGACTGGTAACGAAGCAGATACATTTTACCTGCAACCTCTGTGAAAGCCGAGTTCGTAAATGAGTGTCAGGAATGTGCCCGAACATGGTAATCTCTTGTCCACCTGGTCACAGCCCCAGGCTGGAGCACCCTCCTACTGTGTAAATGGAAATCACAGCAGGAGGGGAGCGAGTTGATGCCAGGGCTTGGTGCAATACATGACCTCGGGGCATCAGCGGAAGAAGGATTAACGTTTCAGCGGACAGAGGATTAAGTCCAGTTCGTCCATATAAACTAGAGCAAACGTGGAGTCGAGAGGACTTGCTACGTGAAGCGCTGACCGAACGGGAGTGTCGGATGAACGAGAAGGACCAGCGAAAAGAGTTAACCTGATCCATTATATTATGCGGTATCATTTTGGTAATTGGAAATGAAATAAATACAGTTAATAAACCAGACATTTTGTAAACCTATGTGCGGTCATTGGAGTCCTGTGAGTCCCCCACTACAAATTCCCTGACACTGTATATCTGAAAATTATATGAAACTAGGACGTGCCCGTACGTGGGTGCCCGTACGTGCGTGCAAAAAAACATGCGTGCAAACAACAACAAAAAAAAACTTTGAAACCACGTGGCAGTAACGACCACAGAACCCCCCCCCCCTCTATTTACATGAAATGGTTTGGTCCATTCGCAACGACCACAGAACCCCCCCCCCCCCTCTATTTACATGAAATGGTTTGGTCCATTCGCAAACCCAAAGCGAACGGCGAACGGCTAAATCGCCATAGCTCGGTAACTACTTGTCCGATTAATATGAAACCTTGAAAAGGCACATCCTCGGGTCCCCAGCAATATACCTGGCAAGTTTCAAGTATATCGGACCCGTGGTTGTCGAGAAACAGCGGTCACAGACAAACGACACACAGACATACACACAGACATACAGAGATTACTGGAATTATAGATAGATGAGCGAGAATTGCTTTGTAAAACACGTCCCCTACCGATGTGATGTTTTCTAAGTTCAAAAAGGGTGTAACTCTGTGAAAAATTGACAACACGCCCTGAAACTCGAACTTGTTCTGTAACTTATCATACTAAGGCCATGTACCAAGTTAAGTTGAATATGTTAAAGGGTATGGGGAAAAGTCTGAAAAACTACAGGTGGGATGGGGTGGGGGAGTGCGGGGTGGGGGGAAATGCGGGGTGGGGGGGAGTGCGGGGGAACGACTTATGATTTTCGCCTGTTCATGTGCCACAGCGCAAGTGGTTTCTGACCCCTGCTGCAGACAGGTTTACTGAAAGGGTGTTTCTAGTTTAACCAAATTGTCAATTGTTTGGCAAAAATGAACACCTTCACCACCAGTAAGTGACGACAAATGTTGGTCAGGATGGGTTTTAAACTCTTCTTTATTTATATAAACTAGAATATAAGACCCGTCGCTTCGCTGATGGAAATACCAGTCTTTGCTGCAATGGCTAATCTATGGGGGAAGAAAAGAAAAAGGATTCCTGGGCGATCCTGCTCCGTGCAGGGATAACCAACATCACGTGTTGGCATTTGTAGTTTTAACACGCGTATCCCATGTACCCATTAAAAATATATATATATATATTGGGATTACAAACATTCTGGATCGGGAGTTACCCGAATCCACCGTAGTTTGATTTGTTGAAATCCGTTAATCCGTTCTCAAGTTATAACACGACAAACAAACAGACAGACAGACAAACAGACAGACACGGCTCCTTTTATAAATACCTGTTATAAATAGATTTTGGAATACTTTCACGGCTGGAAGAATAGTAACTTTGAATACATCCTTAAACCCACCACGTTCAAACCTCACTGGTTTATAATTGAGAACTTCCTGCTTTTAAGTATGGTTTGTGGAAAGCGGTTACAATATTTTGTGCCTCGATGTCACCTTTTAAATGTGCAACTTGCTGTGCACTGATAACTTTACCTGCAACCCCAGTGAATGAAGTTCAAACTCACCTCACCAGTGTGTTTATTGTCTTTGTCAGGATGCCATTTTATTCTACATTCCGCAGATTGTGCAAGCCGTGCGATACGACACTGTAAGTGGACTTGTAACACCATTGAACTCCTCATTGACCGAGTATTATTGTGTCAGGTGATTGAGTTCATTTGTCGTTTTTGTTTTTCCAGATGGGTTACGTAAGGGAATACATTCTTTCTGCAGCAAAAAAATCTCAGCTGCTCGCCCATCAGTTCATTTGGAACATGAACACCAGCATTTTCTCCGATGAGGACGCCCGCACAAAGGATGGTACAGCACACTGTCATCACTTCTTACCCATTTCACGGACAAAGAACTCGATAATGACATGGATTTTGTGGTCCCTGATCGAGTTTTTGTTTGTACCTGACCGAAAATAATAGCAAGGACCCGCGGAACCTCCGCGGTAAAATCCTTTGCTCGAAAGAAAGCCACATAGTTATTTGGGCGGTGTATAGGCAACAGACCACTGCCTCTATTGCTTCCAAAAATAAATAATAACCCTGGTTTGAAGCAAAAAACATGCCCACACCCTATTTGCATATACAGTAGTGGCCAAAAATATTGGCACCTTTGCACCTTTTTCAAATAACTCACAATTTTCTCAAAATAAGTTGAAATTGATAAAAGTATTTGGTCTCCACAATTCTTTATTTCACTGTTAATATTACAGAACCTTTTTTTGATTCAGAATGTAATATATCCTTTTAAATCAGAAAATAAAAACAAATGGCATTGACAATTATTGACATCCTAGACTTAATAATTGGTAGCATAGACTTTGGATAAAATAACTGCAGTCAAGCGCTTCCTATAGCCATGAGTGAGATTCCTACACATCTCTACTGCAGTTTGTTCCACTCTTCTTGTGCAAACTCCTTCAGTTCTCCCAGATTTGAAGGGTACCTCCTCCCAACTACTGTTTTTAGATCTCCCCACAGGTGTTCAATGGGATTTAGATCTGGACTCAATGCTGGCAACTTCAGAACAGTCCAGCATTTTATCTTGAACCATTCTTGGGTGCTTTTTGAAGTGTGTTTGGGGTCATTGTCCTGCTGCAAGACCCATGACCTTCGACGTAGACCCAATTTTCTCACACTGGGTTGAACATTGCGCTCCAAAATGCCTTGGTAATCTCCTGATTTCATGATGCCATACACACATTAAAGGTACGCAGTGCCAGAGGCAGCACTGCAACCCCATAACATCACTGAACCTCCTCCATGTTTGACTGCAGGGAAGGTGTTCTTTTCTTTGAAGGTTTCATTTTGTTTTCTGTAAACATAGAGATGATGTGCTTCACCAAAAGCTCTAATTTGGTCTCATCTGTCCACAGGACATTCTCCCAGAAGGATTTTGGCTTGTTCAGGTGTGTTTTGGCAAACTCCAGTCGGGCTTTCTTACGTGTCTCTCTCAGCAGTGTCTGGGTCTCCTACCATAGAACCCCCTTTCATTGAGTTGGTGACGAATGGTGCGAGTCGAAACTGTTGTACATTGTGTCAGAAGGTCAGCTTGAATCTGTTTGGCAGTTGATCGAGGTGCTTTCTCCACCATTAGAACAATCCTTCGCTGCAATCTTAGATCGAGTTTTCTATTGCGGCCACGTCCAGGGAGGTTGGCGACAGTGCCATGGGCCTGAAACTTCCTGATAACATTGCGTTCTGTGGACACAGGAACATCAAGGTCTCTGGAGATGGACTTGTAACCTTGAGATTGTCCACGCTTGGCTACAATCTTGTGTTTGACCTCCTCATACAATTCTCTGTTTTCTTTCTTTTCTCCATGCTCATTGCGGTACACACGGTGACACAACACAGCAGAATGACTTCTTTTCTCCATTCAAACTGGTTGAATGAGTGGTTTTTATATTGCAGGTACCTGCAACTTACCACAGGTGAGTTCAATTCCAAAGTAAAGCAGAATCACCTGATTGAAATCTAATTATTTCCAACAACAAATAACTTCGATTTCAAATCATTTTCCGGTTTCCGGTCTTGCTGGCGAGGGTTCGTTTATTCGCAGCTCTACACGCTCTCCATCGAAATCGAAGTTAAGTAATTGTTCCCATTTGTATTTTCGTTATAACTGTTTTTATTTTATGGTGTATGTACGTATATTGTCCCGACGAAGATTTTCGGTGCAAATCTTTCATACCTGTATTGAAAATCGTGTTAATTCGTGTCGTGTCTTGAGGCCTTGTACAGTGTACACTGCACAACCTTGAGGCTTTGTTTTTCTCTCAGCGGTCCGTCGTTTGTGATCCAATAACTTTTGTTCTCTGTTTTCCCAGTCTTTCACCCCATAGCCTACTTCCTTATGTAAATCTGAACTCAAAAAAAAAAAAAAAAGACATTACCTTCTCTGTGCTCATTAGTTTATTCATTCTTATTCGTTCGTTAGTTCTTCGACCACGTGTTTCTCCCCCATTTCCCCAGATAGATTGTCAAATTTCAACTCGTTATTTTATCGTCCATGCGATATTGTTTGATTATAGTTAGTTGTGGTTTGAATTTCCTGCAACTCGTAATTAATTAATCGTGTTCTACTCCTCGTGTGTGGCCTTGTAGTTGTACCCCTGTCGGTGTTTTGTTAACTTAAGCGTGTTTTGCTTGGCTCTTTGTTTTTTCCCTTCTACCCCGAACATAATACTCTGTCTAACGTTCTAAATCCCCACCCCTCCCCTCCCCCCAAAAAACAAACAAACAAAAAACAAACAAAAAAAAAACATTTATTTTCCTTTCTCCACGTGTACTGTTGTCTCATCCTGTATTTTCTGTCCAGGTGTGCTGTTCGCCCCGCCCCCATTATCTCCTTGCCATCCACCGTTTGCCCTGTTCACGTGACTTGTGGTGGTCCCTCTCGGCTCTCCCCCCGTTGGTATTTTGTGCATATAAGATTGTTCACAGTTCTGTTTAAATACTATTTAAATATGTTTAACCTTTCCCCTTCTGTGTTTTATTCAGTGGTATATTACAACACGCTGTTTTTCTTCCTATTGAAAAGGCTTTTGTTACATATTTATGTGAATGTATGTAAATTACCATTCAGGTTGCTTATCCGTGTGTATTATATTAAGGGTTGTTGTGATGGGAGGGTCAGGAGCCCTTCGGAACCAGTGGCCGGAAACGGAAGTGGCCGGAAACGGAAGAAGAAAAGACACGAGGAGAGAAAAGGACGGTGCTTCTTCTTCCTCGCCCCGCGACGACGAGAAGGTGGAATCGACCTTACGCTGCGCGGAAAACAGAGGCGTTCCGAAACCCGTTTGGCGAGAGGAGTTACCTGGCCGCGTAATTACCTTTGGGCACGTGAAGTCCCCGTGAGTTCGTGCACGGAACCAAGCGATCGCACTTTGGAGCCTCGCACGCGTTACAAATCGCGCTCGGTTTTGCCCCGTCTACAAGGACGCGTACGGGTCGCACGTTGGAAGCCGCGCTGGGTTGCCCCGTTGCGTGGCAAGGAGGTGCGCTGCAACAGCTGTCCCCAGTACGAGACGGCAAGTTTGGAGCACGTCCGCCCGGGGTTCGTTCAACCGCCCGTGTGCGGAGACGAGAGACATTGGGGGATACATTGACCACGGAGGGAGTCAGGAGTGGGGCTCACGTGAGGAATCTATAAGATGGCCATCTTAGAGTTTGTGTAGATGAGTGTACATCTTTGTAATATTGATTGTGCATTGTTGATGGTTGTTGATTGCTCAGTGAATATATTATTGATTATTCCGGATCCTTGGTGTGGGGTTTCTTCTTGACCGGAATTCATATTGATTGCGTTACGAAAGCGTATAAACCATATATCTTTCTGGCGGGGTCCCTCCCACGGTCCGGGGGTCACCAAGACCAGGTAGTTACCGGGAGGACCACGTAACAGAATTGGGGGCTCGTCCGGGATTTAAAATTGTATAAAGTAATAAAATAATAATTTTAATTAATTAAAATTTATTAATTAATTATTAATTGGTAAATTTTTTTTGTGAGAAATTGGGGTAAAATCTTGGGTGAAGGTTAACAGGTGTTAACGATAGGCACCATGGCGTTTGTGGCACAGAACTTTGGGGTAACACCGAGTGAGGCACAGTTCCGAGCGTTGCTAAAGTCGGACCTCTTGAAATTGGCCAAACATTTTAACTTGGAGGTCCGAACTAATTTGAGGAAGGCAGAGTTGCAGGCCACGGTGATACAATCTATGGTGGGATTAGGAAAATGGGACGAGTTAGCCTGGGAGTGGCTACCCGAAGAACCAGAAGACGTTGAGCTCCGGAAACTGGAGTTGCAGTTACGGAGCCAGGAACGGATTAAAGAAGAAGAAAGGAAAGCAGAAAAGGAAAGAGCAGAAGAAGAAAGGAAAGCAGAAAAGGAAAGAGCAGAAGAAGAAAGGAAAGCAGAAGAGAGGAGGGAAGAGAAACAAGCAGAGGAAAGGAGAGTGGAAAGAGAACTCCAGGAAAGAAGAGAAAAGGAACAAGCAGAGGAAAGGAGAGCTGCAAGGGACCTCGAAGCAGAGGAGAGAAAAGCGGAAAGGGAATTAAAGGAACGTGACATGGAGCTTCAGCAAGAAATCAAATTCAAGGAGCTGGAGTTAATGAGAGAACGGGGAGAGGCACCACCCTTGCTGACGGGGTCGACACCTAACCAGAAAACCTGGGATGTGGGCAGACATGTGAGGCTGGTTCCACCGTTCAGTGAAAAAGAAGTCGCGAAATTTTTTCCACACTTTGAGAAAGTGGCTCGACAATTAAACTGGCCGGAGGAGGCATGGACCATACTCGTGCAAAGTGTGCTGGTGGGGAAAGCTCAGGAAATTTATTCGGCGCTACCAATGGACCAATGTGCAGATTATGAGGTACTGAAGAAGCACATCCTCAAAGCCTATGAGTTGGTTCCGGAAGCTTACAGGCAAAAATTCAGGAATGCCAGGAAGAGGGAGAGTGAGACCCATGTGGAGTTTGCCAGAGTGAAAGAAAACATGTTTGATCGGTGGTGTGAGTCAAAAGGAGTCGGGAAAGACTTCGAAACATTGCGGGACTTGATCCTGGTGGAGGAATTCCAGCAGTGTGTCCACGAGGACATCAAAGTGTACCTGCAGGAAAAGAAAGTACCGAAGTTGTGGGACGCAGCCACCATGGCAGATGATTATGCCTTAACCCACCGAATAGGGGTCCACAAACCTAACTCCTCGCCTAGACTTCAGCAGGGGAGTTATGGAACACCCGGGGCGGAGAATGACCTTACATGGCGGCGGCCTCGAGATGATTATGGGGACAACTATGATACCCCAACGGTTAGAAATCCGAGGGCTACGGGCCCAAGACAAACTTATTTTTCGGGGGGCTCAAGGCCGACCCCGAGGTTCTCCCCCGGGCCTACTTGTGCTTTTTGCCATAAAACTTAACACTTGATGTCCCAATGTTACCTCCGAAAAAGGGAGAACCCGGAACGGAATCAGTCTAGTGCGACTCCGAATGCACTGGCAAGTGTGAGAAATCATTCTTGGAGAGCAGAGCTGGGGGAAGATTCCCCTGTCAAAGGTACGGCGTCCCGGGAGAACCTTGTTCAGGAGGGCTACAAACATTTCATTTCAGAGGGGTTCGTGTCGCTGGATGGCGACCCGAGTAACCAGAAGCCAGTTAGGGTATTGAGGGACACAGGAGCACACCAATCGTTGATGCTGGAGGGCATTTTGCCATTGTCGGAGAAGACGGCAACTGGGGTTAGTGTGCTTTTACAGGGGGTCGGGGGCTATGTTAAAGCTCCGCTTCATGTCATCCAGTTGAGTTCTGAGTTGGTATCCGGGCCGGTCACCGTAGGCTTACAAGCCACCCTTCCTGTGGAGGGAATCTCTTTTATTATCGGGAATGATTTGGCCGGGGGGCGAGTTTCGGGTAATCCAAGAATGGTGGACAAGCCCAGTAAGGAAAATAACACCACTCGGTTAGAGATGGAGATTCCGGGTATCTTTCCATCCTGTGCAGTGACTCGGGCTATGGGTAGAAAGCACGCGGAAGAGAAGGAGGAAGAAAGAGAGGGGGAGTTGGAACCCTTAGAGGTACGGGAAGACAACTCGGAACAGGGAAATAACCAGGGGAGGGATTCCCAGGAATTTCGAGAAAGGGTAGCGTCTGGAACGCAAGGGGACGTGGAGTGTCCGTCGGAGACCGCAGAGAACGAAGTGGAGCAAACCGCGCTGGTCCGAAGGAGACTAGTGGAAGAACAACACGAAGACTCGGAGATCCAGAGGTTAATGGAGAAAGCCGTTACGGAAGAAGAGGCTACGAAGATACCTGTGGGGTATTTCATGAAGGGGGAAACCCTAATGAGGAAATGGAGGCCCCCGGAGGTACCCGCAGACGATGAGTGGAAAGTTCACTATCAGATTGTGGTGCCACCGCTGTACCGGAAGGAGATCTTGAGTTTGGCACATGAGACCCCTTGGGCCGGGCACCTGGGAGTGAACAAGACCTGTGACAGGATATTAGTACATTTTTTCTGGCCGGGACTGCGACGGGATGTGGCGGAGTTCTGCAAGTCCTGCCATTCTTGTCAGCTGGTGGGAAAGCCGAATCAAAAAATTCCCCCCGCCCCGTTAAAGCCAATTCCAGCTTTTGAAGAGCCATTCAGCCGAGTCATTGTGGACTGTGTGGGCCCTTTACCCAAAACCAAAGCTGGACATCAATACTTACTGACCATCATGTGTGCGTCCACCAGGTTCCCCGAGGCAGTGCCCCTGAGGAAAATAACGGCGGCAGTTATTGCAAAGGCCTTGATTAAATTTTTCACTTGGGTTGGCCTACCTAGGATCATTCAATCGGATCAGGGGACCAATTTCATGTCCACACTGTTCCAGCAAGTGGTACACCTGTTGGGGGTGGAACAAGTAAGATCCAGCGCCTACCATCCCGAGAGCCAAGGGGCCCTGGAAAGGTTTCACCAGACTTTAAAGAATATGATCCGAACGTATTGTTTTGAATGTGCCAAGGATTGGGATGAAGGGATACCCCTATTGTTGTTTGCGGCGAGGGAGTCCGTGCAGGATTCCTTGGGATTCAGCCCGTTTGAACTGGTGTTTGGACACGCAGTGCGGGGACCGTTGAAATTGGTGAAAGAACAGTGGTTACTACAGGAGTCCCGGACACCGATGAGGGAGTATGTGGCCACAGTAAAAAACCGATTGGCAAAGGCGTGTGAGGTGGCACGACGGAACTTGAGAAGGGCCCAGGGGAAAATGAAGGAGAGACATGACAAGACCTCGCAGATAAGGAATTTCAGTCCTCAGGACCGGGTGTTAGTATTGCTGCCCGTTCCAGGTCAGCCCCTCCAGGCTAGATATTTCGGTCCTTATGCAGTGGAGGAGAGGGTGAATGAGACAGACTACGTGGTGACCACTCCCGACCGACGAAAAAAGCGACAGTTGTGTCATGTCAACCGACTGAAGAAATATCATGAGAGGGAACCGGTGGAAGACGTAGTTCCTGTCTCACCGGTCGTACCAGTGACAATGGACGGAAACGCCGGTGTGAAGTTTGATAACTTGGATGACCAGGCCTGCCCCAAATTGACGAACACCGAAGTGTTGAATCATTTGGATGAGAAGTTAGGTCATTTAACAAGGGAACAGCAAGGACAACTGTCCAGCCTAATGTTCGAATTTAAACATTTGTTCACAGATGTACCTGGTCGTACGGACTTAGTATATCATGATATCGAGGTGGGGGAGGCCACTCCAGTGAAACAACACCCCTATCGGATGAACCCGGTGAAGATGGAGTACCTTCGGAAGGAGATGCAATATATGTTGGACAATGACATCATCGAACCAAGCAACAGTGAATGGAGCTCCCCATGTGTGTTGGTTCCGAAACCCGATGGCAGCTTCCGGTGTTGTACGGATTTAAAACGGGTGAATGCAGTGACCAAGACCGACTCCTATCCGCTCCCGAGGATTGACGACTGTATTGATCGAATAGGCCCAGCTAAATTTGTTACCAAATTTGACTTGCTGAAAGGGTATTGGCAGATCCCTCTTACCGATAGAGCCAAAGAAATCTCAGCTTTGGTCACTCCGAACGGGTTATATCAGTACAAGGTCCTCCCTTTTGGGTTGAAGAACGGGCCGGCGACATTTCAACGACTGATTAATAGGCTCATTGCAGACCTGGAGGGGGTGGAGGCATATCTGGATGATGTAATCATCCACACCATGACCATGGAAGACCATATTAAGCAAATCCATGCATTTTTTCAGACGATGTCCGAGGCAGGTCTGACCATCAACTTAGCCAAGAGTGAATTTGTAAGAGCACAGGTAGTGTTCCTCGGCCATGTAGTAGGGCAGGGTCAAGTACAACCAGTGACCGCCAAGGTAGAAGCTATCGATCGCTTCCAAGTCCCAAAGGGGAAGAAAGAGCTGATGAGATTCTTAGGGATGGCGGGGTGGTACCGGCGGTTCTGTAAGAATTTTTCGGATGTGGTAGCCCCTTTAACGAGTTTGTTGAGAAAGGAGACCCCATTCGTTTGGGATGGCAAATGTCAGGCGGCCTTTGCCCATGTCAAAGCGATACTAATGAGCTCTCCGGTCCTAACCGCTCCGGACTTTCAGGCACCTTTCAAGTTGGCCGTAGATGCAAGCGATGTGGGGGCGGGAGCGGTCTTGTTACAGGAAGATGAGGATGGGGTGGACCACCCCGTGTGCTACTACTCCAAAAAGTTCAATAAACATCAGGTAAATTATGCCACCGTGGAGAAAGAGACCCTGGCTCTCCTGCTAGGGCTTCAACATTATGAGGTGTATTTAGGAATCACGTCCTTTCCCATAAAGGTCTTTACGGATCACAACCCCTTAACCTTCATTCAAAGAATGAAAAATAAAAATCAGAGGTTGATGAGATGGAGTTTGGCTTTGCAGGGGTTCAACTTGGAAATTGAACATGTACGGGGCCGGGACAATGTCGTGGCGGACGCTTTGTCCAGATTGAGTTAATCTGGGGGGGGGGGGGGTTGAGTGATCTGGTTTGTTTCTCCAAATTGGCCGGCAAAGAAAGTTTTCGCTGGGTTCAAACTTTCTTTCTTGAAGGGGGGGAGTGTTACATATTTATGTGAATGTATGTAAATTACCATTCAGGTTGCTTATCCGTGTGTATTATATTAAGGGTTGTTGTGATGGGAGGGTCAGGAGCCCTTCGGAACCAGTGGCCGGAAACGGAAGTGGCCGGAAACGGAAGAAGAAAAGACACGAGGAGAGAAAAGGACGGTGCTTCCTCTTCCTCGCCCCGCGACGACGAGAAGGTGGAATCGACCTTACGCTGCGCGGAAAACAGAGGCGTTCCGAAACCCGTTTGGCGAGAGGAGTTACCTGGCCGCGTAATTACCTTTGGGCACGTGAAGTCCCCGTGAGTTCGTGCACGGAACCAAGCGATCGCACTTTGGAGCCTCGCACGCGTTACAAATCGCGCTCGGTTTTGCCCCGTCTACAAGGACGCGTACGGGTCGCACGTTGGAAGCCGCGCTGGGTTGCCCCGTTGCGTGGCAAGGAGGTGCGCTGCAACAGCTGTCCCCAGTACGAGACGGCAAGTTTGGAGCACGTCCGCCCGGGGTTCGTTCAACCGCCCGTGTGCGGAGACGAGAGACATTGGGGGATACATTGACCACGGAGGGAGTCAGGAGTGGGGCTCACGTGAGGAATCTATAAGATGGCCATCTTAGAGTTTGTGTAGATGAGTGTACATCTTTGTAATATTGATTGTGCATTGTTGATGGTTGTTGATTGCTCAGTGAATATATTATTGATTATTCCGGATCCTTGGTGTGGGGTTTCTTCTTGACCGGAATTCATATTGATTGCGTTACGAAAGCGTATAAACCATATATCTTTCTGGCGGGGTCCCTCCCACGGTCCGGGGGTCACCAAGACCAGGTAGTTACCGGGAGGACCACGTAACACTTTTCTCAATTTCCTCTCCAACTCATTCCACTTCAAAAAAAAGAAATTCAATATCTTATACGTCTCCCTCACTACATGGTCTAAATTCACATTAAAAAAAAATTTTTTGTTTGTTTTTTGTATACAAGATCGAGGCTCGTGAAAGAGCGAACATTAATCACACAGAAAGACAAACCGACACATAAAACATATAACATCGGGAGCGGTTGACAAGATGGGGAGAGAGGGGGAAGGACACAAACACAACATTTGAGAGCAGGGACCGAGAGACATGGAGACATCGAGAGATCTGAGAGAGGGCGAGGGCTTTGGGGGGGGGGGGCATGGGAAGGGGGCGGTGGGAGAGGTATAAAACATATGGACACTGCCAGGACTTCCAGGAAAGAAGTTGGAATTTCAAACAAGGTGGATCTGGGGTGAATTAGCAGGGGTAGAAAAGATCAAGGTTTTGGATGGGGGAAGATAAGAGATGGTGGTGAACAGCTGTTTTAAAGACCTGGAGGGAGGAGTGGGATTGAAGGGAGTGAGGGAGTTTGTTCCAGAGGCGGGAGAAAAGAGGAATGAAAGAGTGAAGGTGAGCAGAGAGCCGAGATTTCGGCAGTTTAACCATCAGAGGGTTGCTGGCAGATCTTGTGCGACCTGTAGGAATATTTGGGGGACAGAGCACAGAGAGAGCTGGGGGTGCAAGGCCGGAGAGGAGTCGGTAGAAGACAGAAAGACCACCTACCTGCCTGCGGTGAGTGAGTGAAAGGCCCTCAGAGATAGCTTCATCGCGGGAGATTCCAATAATTCTGAAAGCTTTGGTTTCAACAGCGTGAAGCCGAGCTAGGTGTGAGGCAGGAGCACCGGCCCAGAGGGGAGAACAGTATTCCATTGAGCTGCGGATGAAAGCCTTGTATGTGGTGAGGAGCTCAGGTGTGCCGAGGAAGGACTTCGCACGACAGAGGATGCCCAGTCGGCGACTGGCTTTGGAGGCCAGCTTGGAAATGTGGTTTTCCCAAGAAAGATCATGGCAGATAGTGAGACACAAAAGCTTGAGCGACAGAACTTCTTGGAGAGGATTGTTGAGAAAGTAGATGGGAGGGTTGTCCAGTCGATCTTTTCGGAGAGACATAGTAAGAGTGTGAGATTTGTCAGGATTGAAAGACATGTTCCACTTGTTTGCCCAGTCTGTGATTTTGTCCAAGTCTTCAGAGAGTGAGGAGGCTGCAGACTGCCGATCTGAGGGAAGAGGAATGGAGCGGCAGAGAGTGGAGTCATCAGCAAAGAGATAGAGAGGATTTTCAAGAGAGTCAGAGAGATCATTGATGAAGAACAAAAAAAGCACGGGGCCCAGAACACTGCCTTGGGGAACTCCAGCCTAAATAAGGAAGAGGAGATGAGAGAAACCCATTCAGGGCCACACGTTGACGACGACTAGAGAGGAAGTCCGCCAGCCATGCGTGGAGATTTCCATGGATACCAAAGGAGGAGAGTTTGGTGAGCAGAGCGGGGTGCCAGACCGTGTCGAAGGCACGTGATATGTCGAGGGAGACAGCTCTAATTTCCTGTTTGGCATTGAGGACCTCCATCCATTGTTGAGACAGCAGAAGACAGCATCACTCCAGAGTAGAGTGACCTGGTCTGAAACCAAATTGATGATCAGAGATCAAGCCATTGGAGAAGAGGAAAGATTTCATATCCGAAGCAATGATGGATTCCATGACTTTGCTGATAATTGGGAGAAGGCTGATTGGTCTGTAGTTGCTAGGATCTGTTTTTGCACCTTTTTTGTGCATAGCGGTGATGTTGGCTGATTTCCAAGCAGATGGCAGTTGACCTTGAGCAAAAGAGAGGGTGAAGAGAACAGAGAGAGGGTGAGATAGAGTGGCAGAGCAGGATTTTAGGACCCGTGGGCTGATGCCGTCGGGTCCAGTTGCAGAATCAGAGTCGAGGGTTGACAGAAACTTTTCCACCTTGTCAGGAGGAAAGGACACGGAGTCCAGCAGCAGCAGGTTACGACTGGGTATGGTGGGTACAGAGAGGGATGGGTTTGGGACACAAGATTTAGAGGCAAATACAGAGTTGAGGCATTCAGCTTTTTCACGTGCGGAGTCAGCTGTGTAGCCGTTTGAGGTAAGGGAGGGGATGGAGGGGGAACAAACACCAGAAATGGATTTGACCAGACGCCACCAGGATTTGGAAGAGGGAGACAGATCAGAGAGTTCGGTCTTGAGAACGGAGAGATATTGTTTCCTGGCTCTCCTGAGGGTGGACACACACTTGTTTCGGGCTTTGTGAAAGGAAATGAGATTTCCTTCCGTTGGATTTGCTTTCCAGGAGACGAAGGCAAGTTGTTTCTGGGCAACAGCCTCACCACAAGATTCCGTGTACCATGGACGGGAGGAAGGGTATGACAACTGAAGACGAGATGGGATATATCTGTGCATGAGAGATAGCAATTTACTTTGGAAGAATTCCCAGGATGAGTTGATGTCAGAGGTGGTAGAGATGGGAGACCAGTCCAGATGATTGATGGCTGCTTGAAGACCGTGCCAGTTGGCCTGAGTGAAATGCCAGACTCGTCGACGCTGAGCAGGCTCCCTGAGGATGGTCAGAGAGATGTCCACTTTAACAAGGACATGATCAGATGATCCGATTGGAGCAGAAGAAGAGCAGCAGACATTTTCAGGGAAGTTAGTCATAACCAAGTCCAGAAGAGAAGATGTTCCGTTGACTGAGATCCGGGTCGGGAAATTGTCAGATTGTGTCAGTCCCAGTGAGTCGCAGAAGTCCTTTGCTGAAGAGCCATGGCTGGTGAGAGAGGTACCCACACCCAGCCAACTGGCATGATGACAGTTGAAATCACCACATATGAGGAAGAGAGAGTTGGGATGAGTAGATAGAAGTTGGTCCATATTATCAGACAGCGAGATGTAGATGGAGTCATCACTGTTTGGTGGACGGTACAACACACATATGAACAAGAGGTGGGAGCGAAGGGGAAGCCGTAGCCAGAGGTATTCCTGGGGGTGAGGTGGAGAGAGTGCAGTGCAGGGCGAGTGAGGAAGAGAGTTTTTGATAAAGATAGCAACCCCACCTCCAGGACGAGGCTCAGGTCTATCATACCGGAGGAGGGAGTAGCCCGGGAGAGATACTAAGGAATCAGAGACATCATAAAGGAGGAAAGTTTCTGTTAAGCAGATCACGTCTGGTTTGACAGAAGCAACCTGTATGGAGAGATCAGTTAAGTTTGAACGAAGGCCCCGGATGTTTGAGGTCCATACCGTTAATGAAGAGGTAGGGAGAGCTGTTGAAGGTGTGTCAGAGATTTCAGAATAGCTCGGAGAAAGGGAAGGATGGGGCTGACAAAAGGTTTTATGGTGATTGGGTGAGGCACAATGAGGTGTTATTTGAGGAGGGGGAAGAGCGAGGCAGAAGGTTGGGGGGAGATGGAGGTGAGAGTTGGAAGGGGGAAGAAGCGGGGAGGACGCTTTGAGGAGGGGGAGTGAGAGGGGGGAAATTGAGAAGCAATGAGGGTGGGGAGATTTGAAGGGGAGGGGTGAGGGGGGAGTTTGGGAGGGAAGGGACAAGGGGAGGGATTTGAAAGGGATGGGATATGGGGGAGATTTGGAGGGGAGGGGTGAGGGAGGAGTCTAGGAGGGGAGGGGTGAGGGGGCGTCTTGGCGGGGAGGGGTGAGGGGGTAGTTTAGGAGGGAGGGGGCAAGGGGGGAGATTTGAAAGGGATGGGTGATGGGGAAGATTTGGAGGGGAGGGGTTATGGGGAAGATTTGGAGGGGAGGGGTGAGATTGGATTTTAGAAAGTGTACGATTTATGGGAAACGAACATTTATTGCAAAATGAGTTTCTTGTGACCTTCGAGTTAAAAATACGTTTAAGGACGCTGGATGGAGGATGGAGTGCAGGAGAGTTTAAGGAATGTAGAAAAAAGGCACTATAGGAGATGGATATTTTTTTGGGGATGAATTGATTTGGTGAGCAAGTCGAAAGCAGCCTTTTAAAGAAGAAGAAGAAAAAGGTGTTATAAAATATGACGGTATACATAACTTGAGGGGAAAGTGTAAACATTGAAGGTTAATAACAGTGAAAACTATCTGGGGAAATGGGGGAGAAACACGTGGTCGAAGAACGAACGAACGAATAAGAATGAATAAACGAATGAGAACAGAGAAGGAAATGTTTTTTTTTTTGGTTTTTTTTGAGTTGAGATTTACACAAGGAAGTCGGCTATGGGTGAAAAGACTGGGAATACAGAGAACGAAAGTTATTGGATCACAAACGACGGACCGCTGAGAGAAAAACAAAGCCTCAAGGTTGTACAGTGTACACTGTACAAGGCCTCAAGACACGACACGAATTAACACGATTTTCAATACAGGTATGAAAGATTTGCACCGAAAAATCTTCGTCGGGACACAATATACGTACAACACCATAAATAAATACAGTTTTAACGAAAATACAAATGGGAACAATCACTTAACTTCGATTTCAAATCGTTCGCGACGCGGCAAAGGCCTTGCACGGCAAACAGACGATCAATTTATGAAAGATAAACACCGAGAAACAACCAAAGTTGCACACAATAACTTCACACACCGAAAGATAAATACAGTTTCGACAAAATACAATTGTGAACAGACTTAACTTCGAAAAACGTGGAGACCGTGTGGAGCTTCGAAAATCCCTCCCACCGTCTCCGAGATCTCGCGAGAGGGTCCATCCCTCCATCGTTCTGATTCGGATTGCTAACTTGAAAATCACAACAAAAATCACAACTCCTCACCCCCAGGAGTACCTCTGGCTACGGCTTCCTCTCCGCTCCCGCCTTTTGTTCATATGTGTTCTGTACCGTCCCCCAAACAGTGATGACTCCATCTACATTTCAATGTCTGACAACATGGACCAACTTCTATCCACTCATCCCAACTCTCTCTTCCTCATATGTGGTGACTTCAACTGTCATCATGTCACCTGGTTGGGTGTGGGTTCCTCTCTCACCAGTCATGGCACCTCAGCAAAGGACTTCTGTGACTCACTGGGATTGACACAATCTGTCAATTTCCCGACCCGGATCTCAGCCAATGAAGTATCTTCTCTTCTTGACTTGGTTATGACAAACTTCCCTGCTAATGTCTGCTGCTCTTCTTCTGCTCCAATCGGTTCTTCTGATCATGTGCTTGTCAAAGTGGATATCTCTCTGGCCATTCTCAGAGAGCCTCCTCAGCGTCGACGAGTCTGGCATTTCACTCAGGCCGACTGGGACGGTCTTCAAGCAGCCATCAATCGTCTGGATTGGTCTCCCATCTCCACTGCCTCTGACATCAATTCTTCCTGGGAATTCTTCCAAAGCAAACTGATCTCTCTCATGCACAGATTTATCCCATCTCGCCTTCAGTTTTCTTACCCTTCCTCCCATCCATGGTACACTGAATCTTGTGGTGAGGCAGTTGCCCTGAAACAACTTGCCTTTGCCTCTTGGAAGGCTAATCCAACTGAAGGCAATCTCAGTTCCTTCCACCAAGCTCGGAACAAGTGTGTGTCTACCCTCAGGAGTGCCAGGAAGCACGATCTCTCCTCACTCAAGAATGAACTCTCAAACCTGTCTCCTTCCTCCAAATCCTGGTGGCGTCTGGTCAAATCCGTTTCTGGTGTTTGTTCCCCCTCCATCCCCTCCCTTACCTCAAATAGCCACACAGTTGACATCGCACGTGACAAAGCCGAATGCCTCAACTCTGTGTTTGCCTCAAAATCCTTAGTCCCAAACCCATCTCTCTCTGTTCCCACCTTTCCCAGTCGAACCCAACTGCTCCTGGACTCTGTGTCCTTCTCTCCTGACAAGGTGGAGGAGTTTTTGTCAAACCTCGACTCTGATTCTGCAACTGGACAAGACGGCATCAGCCCATGGGTCCTAAAATCCTGCTCTGCCGCTCTATCTCACCCTCTCTCTGTTCTTTTCACCCTATCTTTTGCTCAAGGTCATCTGCCAGCATCCTGGAAATCAGCTAACATTACCGCTTTACACAAAAAATGTGCAAAAACAGATCCTTGCAACTACAGACCAATCAGCCTGCTCCCAATTATCAGCAAAGTCATGGAATCCATCATTGCTTCGGATATGAAATCTTTCCTCTTCTCCAATGGCTTGATCTCTGATCATCAATTTGGTTTCAGACCAGGGCACTCTACTCTGGACATGCTGCTTCTGCTGTCTCATCAATGGATGGAGGTCCTCAATGCCAAACAGGAAATCAGAGCTGTCTCCCTTGACATATCACGTGCCTTCGATACGATCTGGCACCCAGCTCTGCTCACCAAACTCTCCTCCTATGGTATCCATGGAAATCTCCATGCATGGCTTGCGGACTTCCTCTCTGGACATAGTCAACGTGTGGCCCTGAATGGATTTCTCTCATCTCCCTTTCCTGTTCAGGCTGGAGTTCCCCAAGGCAGTGTGCTGGGCCCTGTGCTTTTTGTGGTCTTTATAAATGATCTCTCCGACTCTCTGGAAAATCCTCTCTATCTCTTTGCTGATGACTCCACTCTCTGCCGCTCCAATCCTCTTCCCTCAGATCGGCAGTCTGCAGCCTCCTCACTCTCTGAAGACCTGGACAAAATCACAGACTGGTCAAACAAGTGCAACATGTCTTTCAATCCTGACAAATCTCACTCTCTTACTATGTCTTTTCGAAAAGATCGACTGGACAACCCTCCCATCTACTTTCTCAACAATCCTCTCCAAGAAGTTCTGTCGCTCAAGCTTTTGGGTCTTACTGTCTGCCATGATCTTTCTTGGGAAAACCACATTTCCAAGCTGGCCTCCAAAGCCAGTCGCCGACTGGGCATCCTCCGTCGTGCGAAGTCCTTCCTCGGCACACCTGAGCTCCTCACCACATACAAGGCTTTCATCCGCAGCTCAATGGAATACTGTTCTCCCCTATGGGCTGGTGCTCCTGCCTCACACCTGGCTCGGCTTCACGCTGTTGAATCCAAAGCTTTCAAAATCATTGGAATCTCCCGCGATGAAGCTATCTCTGAGGGCCTTTCACTCACTCACCGCAGGCAGGTAGGTGGTCTTTCTGTCTTCTACCGACTCCTCTCCGGCCTTGCTCCCCCAGCTCTCTCTGTGCTCTGTCCCCCAAATATTCCTACAGGTCGCACAAGATCTGCCAGCAACCCTCTGATGGTTAAACTGCCGAAATCTGGGCTCTCTGCTCACCTTCACTCTTTCATTCCTCTTTTCTCCCGCCTCTGGAACAAACTCCCACACTCCCTTCAATCCCACTCCTCCCTCCAGGTCTTTAAAAGAGCTGTTCACCACCATCTCTTATCTTCCCCCATCCAAAACCTTGATCTTTTCTACCCCCACTAATTCACCCCAGATCCACCTTGTTTGAAATTCCAACTTCTTTCCTGGAAGTCCTGGCAGTGTCCATATGTTTATACCTCTCCCAACCCACCCCCCCCCCCCCGCCCCCTTCACATGCCTCCCCCCAAAGCCCTCTCCCTCCCACAGATCTCTCGATGTCTCCATGTCTCTCGGTCCCTGCTCTCAAATGTTGTGTTTGTGTCCTTCCCCCTCTCTCCCCATCTTGTCTACCGCTCCCGATGTTATTTGTTTTATGTGTCTGTTTGTCTTTCTGTGTGATTAATGTTCGCTCTTTCACGAGCCTCGATCTTGTATACAAAAAAAAAAAAAAAAAAAAAAAACTTCTAAAAGGTGCCAATAATATTGTCCGGACCATTTTAGGAATGCTGTGTGGAATAAGCTAAGAATTCGTAATTTTTTCAGCTTCTTTTGTTTTCTTACACTGAAAACCAAAGAAATACAAATGTGGATACTAAGAGATTTTTTTATTTCAACAATTTTCTGTAAGAAATGGTGCATTATTTGAAAAAAGTGCAAGGGTGCCAATATTTTTGGCCACGACAGTATAATACATCGTGGTTATGTAGCTTGAATAGAACCCAATTGCACTGGCCTATAGGTTGACACCAAAGGCCTGAAGCCTTAGGCCTATAACTACTGTGGCCTACACACAACCCGTGATGCTTTTCATCTTCAAACGTTTGATATTTGATGATCCTTCTGCAGTTGCTTTGATTGTTTTACACTGAAAGGAAAACTTGTAGGGAGGACATAGTGATTGTGAATTACAGCTCCAAAGATGTCTTAGCTTCGCATATCACCAAAATGGTGGCCGTATGATTTTTCAAGTTACAATAATGGGTGGAGTCAGTATATAAATGGAGAAGATTAATTGATAATTGGGTCAAAATGTCAAAGGGCAAAGTCACAATGAGTACAAATAGGCCTTATCAGGCCGTCCGCCGCGCATCAGTATGAGACGGCCCTTTTTTTATCGCTTCCGTGTTTCTTTATTTATTTACCATTGAGCTTCAGTGTGTGTATCTCGGCCATAACATCTTACCATTTGAGCTTTTGTCATCAAATCTTCAACAAACCTTTGTTTATGAGAATATGGAAACACGAATGAATAAAATGTACTGCCACAGAATGTAGGACGGGGAAGACCGAGAAAGACTTGGCTAAAGATTGTGGAAGAAGAAATGCGGGCAAGGGGGTTAACAAGGAGAGATGCAGAAAATAGGGCAAAATGGAGAAGATGGTCATGGGGACCGCAAGGCTAACCCCCGCTCTAGCAGGGAAAATGGCCTTAAAATGCATGATGTTGTTGTTGTTGTTGTTGTTGTTGAATGAATAAAATGTACAATTTTTGTTTCGCTGTTCTTTCTTCAAGTTTAGTTCAGTACAATGCTGACGCGGACAGGCTTTGCATTTTGAGATGCTTTCTAGTTTACTTTGTATCGATGTTTGAAGTTTTTTCCTTTTCTATGTCAAGCTGAGATTGGAGATACGCTGGAAAAGCTTGTGGAGGAGATTATAAGTTCCCTGTCTGGGCCTGCAATGCAGTTTTATGAACGGGAATTCAACTTCTTCTCCAAAATCACCAACGTTTCTGCTCTTATCAGGTACAGTGTCGCATCGTTTCGACATTCAAACCATTTTGTTTATTTATCTCTTGGTGTAACGCATTTGTGCACAGCCATTGCCACAAGTTTCATGTTGTCACAATAATGCATTGCATAAGAGATGTGAACATCAAATGGTGTCTTCAATATTCTCACTTAGATGAGTGTGAAGTTACTTTATTTTCTTATCATGACCACAAATACACACTTTAAAAAGTTTTTTTAAATTACCTGTTTAAGCTGTTCTGGGACTGTTTAACTGGTACTGAGTTGTCTTCAAATGGACAAATACAATTATTTATTTATTATCTTTTGACATAGACGCCTCATACATTGTAATCTTTTGCTTTTATTTGTTTTTTTAAACACACGGCTCTTCGTCAAGGCCTCTACCCAAAGGTCAAGAAAGGAAGGATGCCTGTCTGAAAGGTCTTCAAGACATAAACGTCGAGCCAGGTAAACTCGGTGTGCAAACTTTTCTTAAACATGAGTTTCACAATTGTTTACATGTTCGATGAGTTATTAGCAATGTGCAAGTATTAGTACACAATGCACATCCTTATATAAAGGGGGCTGAGTTTCTCTCTCCATAACAAGCTTTATTCTAAATAGCTTCTGTTGTTGTACAATAATACAAATGGTACCGTTGGTAAGGTAATAATCGATTTCCTTGGAACAAAATGTCATTCCTTTAATCACATTTACTTCCTTGTTTTAAAAGCCTTTGTCCAGGATTGAGGAAGAAGAAGCGGAACCGCAAGCTTTAATTTAGCGGTTCCAACGGAAACATTTATTATTCTCTGACAGCAGAAGGACACGGAAGGAGCACACAAAAGGAAACATATTCATACTTCTCAAAGCAATAGAAAAATGTATAAAAGTACAAGACAGAAATAACAAGAACAACATTTACGTGTTAAACAAGATCCTTTTCGTGTGTTTTACTTCCGTTTACATCATCATCGACACTCAAATGGACATGCAATATGTTTGTGAAGTACAACATGCTGTCTTTTGATTAAACTCGTCAGCGAAGATACGAGAGACTAGTGAGGTACCCGTGCAATGCACAGGTGGGAAGCAAAAAGCAAACAACCGATGCGGAAACGGTGAATGCTAAACCATGCAGCCAATAGATTCCACATTCTTGTGCCACCTTCGGTCGAACGTCAGACATGGACAGCCGGCTCGTGAATGACTTGCACAAAAAACGGCGAATGGGAAACGATGAACCAATAAGTTCCACATTCAGTCGAACGTCAGATATGGACACCCGGTTCGTGAATGACTTGCACAAAAAATGGCGAATGGGAAACGATGAACCAATAAATTCCACCTTCTTGTACCACCTTCAGTTGAACGTCAGACATGGACAGCCGGCTCGTGAATGACTTGCACAAAAAACGGCGAATGGGAAACGATGAACCAATAAATTCCACATTATTGTGCCACCTTTGGTCGAACGTCAGACATGGACAGCCGGCTCGTGACTTGCACAAAAAATGGCGAATGGGAAACGATGAACCAATATATTCCACATTCTTGTGCCACCTTTGGTCGAACGTCAGACATGGACAACCGGCTCGTGAATGACTTGCACAAAAAACGGCGAATGGAAAACGATGAACCAATAAATTCCACATTCTTGTGCCACCTTCAGTCGAACGTCAGACATGGACAGCCGGCTCGTGAATGACTTGCACAAAAAATGGTGAATGGGAAACGATGAACCAATAAATTCCACATTCTTGTACCACCTTCGGTCGAACGTCAAGCACATTTGAAAGGCTGAAGTCAGGAGGATAAGGCAACGGACATATTGAGATGATTCCACAATCATGAAATTTAGGGGAAAAATATCCTGGACTTCAGGACGGTGAGTAGGTGAGGGTTTTTTTTGAGAAACACGTGCTACCTGGAATAGGGAGGGCTGAGGTATCGGAGGGCAGGAGGACCAAGCAAGTCAAAAAGTTTGTGCAGAAATGATATATTTTTGCTCTACTTTTATGACACCAGGACCTCAAAAGATACACGGATATTTAATTAGATATAGAAACAAAAATGGCAATTAAATGTTTCCAGCAAGCGTGGTATCCTGGTCCAAGAAAAGCGACCATTTTAAACGACTGTATTCTAATAGGTGTGTTGAACATTCCTCCAGAAGAAGCACCTAGACCCCTAAAGAGTCCACTCGGTAGTTGGTGAGGAAATGGCAAATTCAGCATGTGCACACAGCAAGATTAATCAATCATTAAATCGGGTTTAAAAGGGCATTTGCTCCAAGCCTCAATAATGTTGAAACCATAATGGTCACGAGGTTATTGTTGTCAATGAGCCAAACTCAAAATGAAGATGTTTTTTTCTTAGGCCAGAGCAGGATGCTTTCAACTCTAAGAATTGCTGTGATGCTCAGGGAAGTGGTAAATGTCATCCTTCCATATTAATTTGTACGATGGTTATAAACAAATGTAAGGAAGTAGGATCATGTGTTGTTGTAAAGGAGTCGTGTGCGCTGTGTGTGGTTTTGTTCTTGCCCTAGGTTGCTATCTGCCCAGCAATCCAGAAGCCATCGTCTTGGACATTGATTATCAGTCTGGGACACCAATGCAGAGGTCGCTTTCACTCCCACATGACGCGAAAACCTTATCATCAGCGAGCATTCGGTTTCTGTGCATTTGTATTGCAATGTTGCTTGTTACCCTCTCCAGAGGAGAGGGTATTGCATTTGAGTTTGTTTGTTTGTCTGTTTGTCTGTCTGTTTGCTTGTCTGTTTGTCCGCACAGAATAAATATGATTTTCTCTGTAACCGTTGTAAACATTGGTGCGACTGACAGGAAAATTTCACCATAGGTGCAACTCCACCTGTATAATTTTTTTTTAATGATAATTATGATGTCATAATTGCCTGGTGTTGGCTTAGCTGTTAGGGTGCCGGCTTGGGATCCTAGGATCCTGAGTTCGAATCCCGGTCGATCGCTGAATTAACACCAGGGGGGTTGACTCAGCCTGTCATCCTTCCGAGGTCGGCAAATTGAGTACCAGCTTGCTGGGATGAATGATCCCAGTGTGTACCCCGATTTAGAATAGGTACACTGTATCCCTGCTCATCGTAAGAGGTGACTAAGGGTTGTCGTCAGGAAGGGCATCCGGCCATAAAAAAAAACTGCCTCAAAAAGGGATCCATGAGGTCATAGGGCCCGCAAGGCTAACCCCTGCTTTAGCGGGGAAAAATGGCCTCAAAAACGATCATTCATTCATTCATTCATTCATATGATGTCATAGGTTACGTGGTTCGGCCGCCATGTTCGACAAACGTTGCACCTCTATATCTCGGAAAGCGCTGAATAGAAAAAATTGAGACATGGCTCATTGTAAAGATCTCTCCACGGGGAATAAAATATGTTAATGATGATGTCATAGGTGCCTCCATTATGACGTCATAATTCGACAAGTACAAAACGTCATCCGATCAAGATGAAATTTATTGAGCGTCATGTAGGCATAAATTGGTGGAGAAAGAAAATAGTGATGACGTCATCGATCACGTGGTTCGGCTGCCATCTTGGAAAAACCGAAAAACTTTGTACCTCCATATCTCCAAAAGCACTGAATAGAAAAAATTGAGACATGGATCATTGTAAAGAACTTTCCATGTGAAATAACATCTGTGAATGATGATGTTATAGGTGCCTCCATTATGACGTCATAATTTGACAAGTACAAAACGTCATCCGATCAAGATGAAATTTCTTGAGCATAATCTAGGAATAAATTAGTGGAGAAAAAATAATAATGATGACGTCATCAGTCACGTGGTTCGGCCGCCATATTTGTCTTAACACAAAAGCCTTAAAAACCACTGAAAATACAGTCACATGAAAAAGTAAGTACACCCCATGTAAAGTTTTGACTTCTTCAACATATTTCAACATACAGCTATTTGATCTTCATTTCAACAATATTGATAGATAAAGGGGATATAATATAACAAATATCATGAAACATTTACATTTTGTAGTCCATTGTATAATTTAAATAAACATAAATGCAAATTTCGCATGTGGAAAAAGTAAGTACACCCCTACATTTATCACTACTTCAAATACATAAAATTAGAATCAGGTGCACCAGCTCAGGTGCAAATGATTAGAACATCGTTAGAGAGGATCTTGGAGGAACCTGTCTTATTTAAACCTCAGACATTTAGTTTGGTTTGCTCTTTGTTGTTTAAGTTCTTTTAAGTTTGGTTTAAGGGTGTAGTACTGGTGAAAAATTGAGAAAACTACATAGGTACCTTTGAGAGGTCTCTAATTTTCAGTTTTTCTTGAAAGATATAATCTTGGCTCTCAGACCAGTTTCAACGCTTCTTTGTCATATTACATGCATATAATTTGCATAAATCTGACCGTCAATAAAAAACAAGGAAAAACAAAGAACACATTTCAACTTCTATCTTCCATGTCACCTATCATTCTTTTCACACAAAACTTGGTACATGTATTATACATGTGTTACTCTACTACCTGATGAGAGGATTTTGTGAAATTATGTCAAATGTTCACTAATTAGCTAATTATGCCAATTACCAGATAAAACTTGGTTGTCCTTCAATAAATCCACAATGGCTACTCCTATAAACAAAGGCCTTCATCATTTTAAAGGAAATGATATTCTGAATATCCTGTCCAAATTTCAGCCCAAAAGAATGATGCAAATTAAAGTTATAACAAATAATTATACTTCCGGTTATTGAGGGGCATGTGTGATGTTAGAAAATTTGGAAATTTTTCAATAATTAGGGGTACTTCTATGACCTCTAATAGCATGATTCTTGTTTATAAAACTATAAGGAAACTGTTCAGCTAAATAAAAAAAATAAAAAATAAAAATCACCTGTTCACCAGTACTACACCCTTAAGCTCTTTTAAGGCTAACCCCCGCTCTAGCAGGGAAAATGGCCTTTAAAATGGATGTTGCTGTGTGTTGTTTGTTGTTTAAGTGTGCGGCGTCACCATGCCGAGATCAAAAGAGCTCTCTGAGGCCTTCAGAAAGAAGGTTATAGATGCCTACAAGTCTGGGAAGGGATTTAAAAAGATCTCCAAACAATTTGAAATCAATCATTCGACTGTCCGGAAGATCATCTACAAGTGGAGAAGATTCCAAACAACTGCCAAATTGTTCAGCCCAGGCCGCCCCAGCAGGTTCAGCCCGAGAGCAGACCGCAAGATGCTGAAAGAAGTCTCTAAGAACCCCAGAATGTCATCCCGGGACCTACAGGTAGCTCTTGCCACTGTTGTCAAAGTGCACGAGTCTACCATCAGAAAGAGGCTGCACAAATTTGATCTACATGGGGGGTGTGCCAGGAGGAAACCTTTGCTGTCCAGAAGGAACATCAGGGCAAGACTAAAGTTTGCCAATGAACACCTAGGCAAAGACCAGAACTTCTGGAAGAATGTGCTCTGGACAGATGAGTCAAAGCTGGAGCTATTTGGCCACAGTACCAGAAGACATGTTTGGCAAAAACCAAAGACAGCATTTGACCACAAGAACCTGATACCAACTGTAAAGCATGGTGGTGGAAATATTATGGTTTGGGGCAGCTTTGCTGCAACAGGGCCTGGGCAGCTCACCATCATAGAATCCACTATGAATTCTTCATTATACAAGAGGGTGCTTGAGGATAATGTGAGGCCATCTGTCGGGAAGTTGAAGCTCAACTGAAGGTGGACCTTGCAACATGACAATGACCCTAAACATACCAGTAAATCCACCAAGGAATGGCTGAAAATAAAGAAATAGATGGTTCTGGAATGGCCAAGTCAAAGCCCGGATCTAAATCCCATCGAGATGTTGTGGGGTGGACTTGAAACGAGCTGTGCATGCAAGAAACCCCTCAAACATCACACAGCTGAAAGAATTCTGCATGGAGGAGTGGGCAAAAATTTCTCCCACTCGATGTCAGAGACTGGTAGACAATTATAAGAAACGCCTACTTGAGGTTGTTTCTGCCAAAGGGGGCAATACCACCTATTAGAGCCAAGGGTGTGCTTACTTTTTCCACATGCGAAATTTGCATTTATGTTTATTTAAATTATACAATGGACTACAAAATGTAAATGTTTCATGATATTTGTTATATTATATCACCTTTATCTGTCAATATTGTTGAAATGAAGATCAAATAGCTGTATGTTGAAATATGTTGAAGAAGTCAAAACTTTACAAGGGGGGAATGAATGAATGAATGATCGTTTTAAGGCCATTTTCCCCGCTGGAGCGGGGGTTAGCCTTGCGGGCCCCATGACAATCATGGTTCCCTGTTTGAGGCAATGTTTTATGGCCGGATGCCCTTCCTGACGCCAACCCTCAGTCGCCTCTTACGACACAGAGGGATACGGTGTACCTATTCTAAATCGGGGTACACACCGGGATCATTCATCCCAGCAAGCTGGTACTCGATTTGCCGACCTCGGAAGGATGACAGGCTGAGTGAACCCCCCTGGCGTTAATTCAGCGATCGATCGGGATTCGAACTGAGGATCCTCGGATCCCAAGCCGGCACCCTAACCGCTAAGCCAACACCAGGACTAAGCTAATACTTAAGGACAACACCAAAACTTTACATGGGGTGGACTTACTTTTCCATGTGACTGTACATCCTGGCGAGGGTTTGCAATCTCTGATTGCTCTTTTTCTTGTTGACGACTTATCATTTGAATTAGACGATGTGATTGGTACGAAGATTAATCGACATCTTGAACATTTATGTATTTCTTATTCTGTTTTTACGCTCATCCCGAAAATGGGAAGAATCGGTTTTAGTCAGGTTCACTATGTTTTTTCGTTCAAAATCATGGTAGATTAGCAAACCTATACATTTTTGGAAACGTTATTACATGGAAAATCTGAAAATCAATGTTTACATTTGCCAATTCCGACCAATTCGATTCGACCAATTCGACCAATCGACGAATTCCATTTGACCATTCGACCATTCGACCAATCGTTTCGATCGACCATTCGATCGATTCGATTCGATTCGATCGACCATTCGACCAATTCGATTTGCCAATCAATTTGACCGACCTTTGCTTGTGTGGAACGGACTGTGAAAACGATGCGGACTATATTGTCGGATACGACACACAGGACAGTGATGACGAACTCTAAATGGCATATTCTGTAATCGTGTATGTTTGATGCCATTGACTGCCTGTGTATATTTTGTCATTGACTGCCCGTGTAGATGTGAAGTTATACTGACCGCATGTGTATATATGATTTTGCTGACTGCCTGTGTATGTTTGGTGATATGAATTATTGTGACACATTTTGATGTTATTAACTGCCTGTACAAAATGATAACATGTATTTGATTATGCAACTTATCGCGAATATAAAGACAGTATTTTGCAATTCAAAACCTTTGATTCGTGTCTTACCATTCCCCATAGCACTAATTTGATACTTTCATTGGATTCCTTGTCCCTGAAAATATAGGTTTAGTATATTTTAAAAAGTTTTTAGGGTAATTAGAGGCAGGAATAGAACAAAATATGTATTTTACAGTGGCCATTTTGAAAATCCAAAATGGCCGCCATACAGGTATCTCTCCAAATGTAAACATTGATTTTTAGTTTCCTTATGCTATAACCTTTCCAAAAATGTATAGGTTTACTCAACTACCATGATTTTGAACGAAATACAATTTATTGACATAGTGAACCTGACTATTTGTAACGTGTCGTTTGTGTCTGCCATTGCAGTGCAGCAAAAGCGCCGTACCTTGCCAAGTTCAAGGTGAAGCTCTGTGGGGTGTCGGAGCTCGAGAGAGAAGGTGCGAGTTTTGCTTGTTTCCAATGGTGTTTTAGAAATGCCAAGCATGAGTGCTGCAAAATTTGATTTGGTCACATTTGAATAATAATGTTTCTAAGCAACGATACATCTATCTATAATTCCAGCAATCTCTGTGTGTCTGTCTGTGTGTCTGTGTGTCTGTGTGTTTGTCTGTGACCGCTGTTTCTCGACAACCACGGGTCCGATATACTTGAAACTTGCCAGGTATATTGCTGGGGACCCGAGGATGTGCCTTTTCAAGGTTTGTAATTAATCGGACAAGTACCTACCGAGATATGTCCAAAAAACGCTTCAACCAATCAGAGAGCAGCGAGCTATCACGTGTGCCGAACCGTTAATGCAATGCAA
>NC_136274.1:12605937-12650937 GCF_964187855.1 Myxine glutinosa
ACCTGTTCGTCTTTCCCTACAGAGTTGTGGCCACTGCACCTGGGGTAATGCTAATAGCCTGAACGCATTGTCAAAAAAAGTGAAATGTGAAGCATTTTGGGGAAAAGTGGTCGCTGTGGCTATGTTTGATCATCTGAGCGCATTGAATCCAAAAAAGGGTCGTTACCAAACTGAAATGTTAGTTATTTGGCCACAAAAATTAAAAAAACAAGCTGGTCACCAAAATACATACTTTTAGTTATAAATGTGCTTTGTTGTTCACCGCTCCTTTCCTATTCCATCTCAAGGCACTGCACGACGACGTCTTGTTTGTTTATCCCGGGGATATCTCAGCCATCCTTTGAGCTAGGAAGCTGAAATTTGGCCACAATCGTGTGCAAGTGCTTTGGCAAAAACATTATTTTATTTTTTGATTAAATAGCTAATTAATTAATTTTTTACTTACACCGATTTTTTTAGGAATTATTTCTTTTCTTTCTCATCTGGGCGATATCTCAGGCACCTTTTGAGCTAGGAAGCTGATATTTTGACACGGCATTGACCAAGTCATCTACTATATAAGAGAGCCGTTGGTGTGTGTGTGTGTGTGTGTGTGTGTGTGTGTGTGTGTGTGTGTGTGTGTGTGTGTGTGTGTGTGTGTGTGTGTGTCGCCATTTTTCTCAGAGATTGCTGAACAGATCTTCGTCAGACTTTTAGAGGTTCATCAGTGAGTGCCTGGGAGTGTTTTAGGCAAAAAAAAAATGTTTGGAAAAAAAAGAAAAAAAGCTCGTTTAAAATATATATATATATATTTATCACTCTATGTAGTCCTTGAGCCCAGACCCAGCTCGTTTAAAAATATATATATATATATTTATCACTCTATGTAGTCCTCGAGCCCAGACCCCAATTTTCACATATTGGTACCACCCAGAGGGACCAAACCAAATTGCTATTTTCAGCTTGCTAGATGTCCCTAGTTTACATTTTGGTATGATAGCCTTTGTAGATGAGTAGCTTAATGGTGGTTATCACCTCATATGTAAACATACCCTGCGCAAAAAAGACGAAACACCCGTTTTTCCTTGTACTTTACTCTAAGAATAACAACTTTATTAAGATAGTTAGGAAAGAGTCAAAAGTACATTTTGAGTTATTTTTCAGTAGAAAACAATCTTAAAATGTGTCTTTTTATGAACTGGGATGTTTCACACACTTGAAGGTAAATTGAAATAAATGTGTTCATACACTCAATGTTGTTACTTCTGGCAATGTCATTTCAAAGAACTTTTTATATATACATGGATTCACACCCTTATTCTGTTTAGAAAAGCCTAAATAATAAAATAAAACCAATATGTCACTTATCATGTCATCACTTAATAACCCAAGTCAAAATTGAAATTTCTGTTACCGTGATACACACTCTCATACATGACTGTACACTGCCAAGTTAATCAGTGTCATCATCAGTGTCCGAGTCTGACAACTCTACTTCCAGCTCTTTTTCTCTGGCTTGGTTGGTGCAGGTTTGTAGTTTGCACATGTCTGTGCACTTCAAGCTATATGCCAGGCAGGTACAGTCCGGTAGTTTGCATGAGCGCACACATTTGCAGGACAGCAACTGGAGCACAGCTTCTGGTGCAGGTGATCCACGCATCCACTGCACAGCAAGCTTGCCCTCTTCATCTGTGGTCCAACCACAGTCCTTGGGGTCAGGGATGAATGGGTGACTCTGCAAACATCTCCTCCAGATGGCCGCTTGATAGTTCGCACGCAGGGCATGCAGGAAGAGACAGTCCTCACAGGGAGGCAGCTGGCTAGACTCCACTTCACCACGTCTCGCACAGAACAGTTGGTAGCGAAGCTTGTTGACTGTGGCAGTCTGTGCAGAAGGCATGTAGAGATGGCAGGTGACCTTTTGGAGTTTACTGAACAGCTCCCCAGATACCTCCCATGACTGACCAAGTTCAGCAAAGGCCTCCAGATAGGTCTTGTCAGACTTCATTCGCTTGAAGGCAGCCAACTTGCCACGTCCAGCAAATGCGCTGACTGTATCACAGCCTGTGTAGCCATGCATACCAATCAGTGCCTCACACACCTCACCTCCCAGAGCATGGCTCAGCTTCTGGATGTCGAGGTATCTTGTCCTGGCCTTGGTTCCGCACTTCATGTACATGGGACATGGGATGGACTTGGCAACAGCCAGGCACAGCACGAGGACATCTGTGTCTTCTGCACTGATCACAACGGATCTGATGCCAGATTCTGCTGCATGAACACCATGTAGTAAGATGCGGGTGTCAGCTTCTTCCTGTGAGGACTTTAGCTCTGTGGCCTCCTCCCAGTGCTCTTTCGACAGTTTGTAACATTGATGTCCACAGGTCACATACAGTAACTTGTTGTCAAGCTTCTGCCTGTGTTCTGGCCCCTTCCACATCTGCACAAGGAACTCGATCAAGCTGGTCTTGTTAGATGAACTGGAGATGAACTTTCTCCACTGTTGAATGTTGTGCCCAGGTGCTATGGTCTTGAACTGCAATGCTGTGTCTCCTCCCCTGTTGACCCTTTCCGCATTTTTGATGGATGTGTCTCTGTAGACATCGAAGACGACATCAATGCGGTGGCTCTTTCCACCTTTGTGGAGGACTTGAGACAGTGCTGATTCTGCCAGCTGTGAGAAGGTCTTTTCATTTCCTTTCAGTTTATGGACTAGGCTCATCCCATCAATGACTGTTGCTGAGGGCTCTGGGATGACTTCTGCTGGAGAAACATTCTTTTCCAACTCCCTGGCAAGGGCAGCTTTGTTGGTCTTGCGGAGAGACGCATCACCATTGGCCAGAGCCCATGGCAGGGGCCCCAGTGGATGAGCCAGCACGTCACTCATGTGTAGTTTCCTGCTTTCGGCAACAAGTATCATCTGGCCAAACAGTTTCCTGTCAGCTTTGATGACTACTTCTTTGGCAGAGCTTTTACTACATGACTTCTTTCTGATGTCTGAAAACGTCTTCAGCTTCTTCTTTGACATCTTGTCATGAAACGTTGTAGCTGGGGCAGCTGCTTCCAAGCGCTCTTGTTTGAATGTTTGATATGCCTCCTCTCCTACCTTGCGGGCGTCGAGAAGGTCCTTGGCAACTTCTGCTGGGGCCACCGCACCAGTTGACAGACTGACAAGCTCTCCATGGTCAAGGTTGAATGGATTCAACCAGCTGGTTTCCATCAGTGGAACCATGGACTGGATGTCAGCCTCATCTCTTCTGATTCTTGGCATCTGTAGGTCAGGATTGTCGTGAAAATCAAGCTCAGACACGACTTGACCCTTGGGTAGGTTTAATATCATTTAGATCATTTAGATTTAGATCTTGGGTAGGTATTTCAACTGTCATCATGCCAGTTGGCTGGGTGTGGGTACCTCTCTCACCAGCCATGGCTCCTCAGCAAAGGACTTCTGCGACTCACTGGGACTGACACAATCTGTCAATTTCCCGACCCGGATATCAGTCAACGGAACATCTTCTCTTCTGGACTTGGTTATGACTAACTTCCCTGAAAATGTCTGCTGCTCTTCTTCTGCTCCGATCGGATCATCTGATCATGTCCTTGTTAAAGTGGACATCTCTCTGACCATCCTCAGGGAGCCTGCTCAGCGTCGACGAGTCTGGCATTTCACTCAGGCCAACTGGCACGGTCTTCAAGCAGTCATCAATCATCTGGACTGGTCTCCCATCTCTACCACCTCTGACATCAACTCATCCTGGGAATTCTTCCAAAGTAAATTGCTCTCTCTCATGCACAGATTTATCCCATCTCGTCTTCAGTTGTCATACCCTTCCTCCCGTCCATGGTACACGGAATCTTGTGGTGAGGCTGTTGCCCAGAAACAACTTGCCTTCGTCTCCTGGAAAGCAAATCCAACGGAAGGAAATCTCATTTCCTTTCACAAAGCCCGAAACAAGTGTGTGTCCACCCTCAGGAGTGCCAGGAAACAATATCTCTCCGTTCTCAAGACCGAACTCTCTTATCTGTCTCCCTCTTCCAAATCCTGGTGGCGTCTGGTCAAATCCGTTTCTGGTGTTTGTTCCCCCTCCATCCCCTCCCTTACCTCAAACGGCTACACAGCTGACTCCGCACGTGAAAAAGCTGAATGCCTCAACTCTGTGTTTGCCTCTAAATCTTGTGTCCCAAACCCATCCCTCTCTGTACCCACCATACCCAGTCGTACCCTGCTGCTCCTGGACTCCGTGTCCTTTCCTCCTGACAAGGTGGAAAAGTTTCTGTCAACCCTCGACTCTGATTCTGCAACTGGACCCGACGGCATCAGCCCACGGGTCCTAAAATCATGTTCTGCTGCTCTATCTCACCCTCTCTCTGTTCTCTTCACCCTCTCTTTTGCTCAAGGTCAACTGCCATCTGCTTGGAAATCAGCCAACATCACCGCTTTGCACAAAAAAGGTGCAAAAACAGATCCTAGCAACTACAGACCAATCAGCCTTCTCCCAATTATCAGCAAAGTCATGGAATCCATCATTGCTTCGGATATGAAATCTTTCCTCTTCTCCAATGGCTTGATCTCTGATCATCAATTTGGTTTCAGACCAGGTCACTCTACTCTGGACATGCTGCTTCTGCTGTCTCAACAATGGATGGAGGTCCTCAATGCCAAACAGGAAATTAGAGCTGTCTCCCTCGACATATCACGTGCCTTCGACACGGTCTGGCACCCCGCTCTGCTCACCAAACTCTCCTCCTTTGGTATCCATGGAAATCTCCACGCATGGCTGGCGGACTTCCTCTCTAGTCGTCGTCAACGTGTGGCCCTGAATGGGTTTCTCTCATCTCCTCTTCCTGTTCAGGCTGGAGTTCCCCAAGGCAGTGTTCTGGGCCCCGTGCTTTTTCTGGTCTTCATCAATGATCTCTCTGACTCTCTCGAAAATCCTCTCTATCTCTTTGCTGATGACTCCACTCTCTGCCGCTCCATTCCTCTTCCCTCAGATCGGCAGTCTGCTGCCTCCTCACTCTCTGAAGACCTGGACAAAATCACAGACTGGTCAAACAAGTGGAACATGTCTTTCAATCCTGACAAATCTCACACTCTTACTATGTCTCTCCGAAAAGATCGACTGGACAACCCTCCCATCTACTTTCTCAACAATCCTCTCCAAGAAGTTCTGTCGCTCAAGATTTTGGGTCTCACTATCTGCCATGATCTTTCTTGGGAAAACCACATTTCCAAGCTGGCCTCCAAAGCCAGTCGCCGACTGGGCATCCTCCGTCGTGCGAAGTCCTTCCTCGGCACACCTGAGCTCCTCACCACATACAAGGCTTTCATCCGCAGCTCAATGGAATACTGTTCTCCCCTATGGGCCGGTGCTCCTGCCTCACACCTAGCTCGGCTTCACGCTGTTGAAACCAAAGCTTTCAGAATTATTGGAATCTCCCGCGATGAAGCTATCTCTGAGGGCCTTTCACTCACTCACCGCAGGCAGGTAGGTGGTCTTTCTGTCTTCTACCGACTCCTCTCCGGCCTTGCACCCCCAGCTCTCTCTGTGCTCTGTCCCCCAAATATTCCTACAGGTCGCACAAGATCTGCCAGCAACCCTCTGATGGTTAAACTGCCGAAATCTCGGCTCTCTGCTCACCTTCACTCTTTCATTCCTCTTTTCTCCCGCCTCTGGAACAAACTCCCTCACTCCCTTCAATCCCACTCCTCCCTCCAGGTCTTTAAAACAGCTGTTCACCACCATCTCTTATCTTCCCCCATCCAAAACCTTGATCTTTTCTACCCCCGCTAATTCACCCCAGATCCACCTTGTTTGAAATTCCAACTTCTTTCCTGGAAGTCCTGGCAGTGTCCATATGTTTTATACCTCTCCCACCGCCCCCTTCCCACGCCCCCCCCCCCCCCCAAAGCCCTCGCCCTCTCTCAGATATCTCGATGTCTCCATGTCTCTCGGTCCCTGCTCTCAAATGTTGTGTTTGTGTCCTTCCCCCTCTCTCCCCATCTTGTCTACCGCTCCCTATGTTATATGTTTTATGTGTCGGTTTGTCTTTCTGTGTGATTAATGTTCGCTCTTTCACGAGCCTCGATCTTGTATACAAAAAAAAAAAAAAAAAAAAAAAAAAAAAATCTGAAGTAACATCCTGTAAAAATACATTCATGCAACAGACATTAGACTCAGAGTATTTCATGGGCAATGGCCGCTATCAATAGAGAAAACAATCAGCGCAGCATATAGGGGCGTACATACCATTCAAACTACAGGACTATGTCACAGTGAGTGCCGCTGGAGTGTTCGTGCGCCCCGGTTGTCCCGGGTCTTATAGACGCCCCTTTTGAAGCGAGCACACCCTGGGTTCACCTGCGGTATAATTTCACTACATTCTCCCCGCCGTTAGAACTATACTGCCGCTCGGCAGGTTGCAAGCAAGCGTCAGCAATAATCGAATGGGTCACGTCAATCCACGTCAGTCGGTCCACCCATAGCGGTCGGGGCGGCGAACTACCCTGCCAGTTCGTGTTCGGAAACTACCGGGTACGGCGTCCCCAAGCCCGGAGTCCCCCGCGTCGGAATAGCCGCCGGAGGTGGGTGTCGGAGGGGGCGCCCCAGCGCCTTCGGGCACGGGAGTGGGTGACGACGGAAGTGTCGGTGGTAGTTCCATAGAGGAAGCTTCGGTAGAGTCCATAGACTCGTAGACGGGTTCGTCGATATCCCGGTCGTCGTCCCCACATGGGGCGAGATGGCGTACGGAGACAGTAGACTTGCGGCCGTCCGCCGTTAACACGCGAGCATGCTCGGGATTAGCCTGGAGGACCCGCACCTTGTCAACAAGGGGGTCGTACTTGCGAGCGCGAACCGCTCGTTTGAGATAGGCGGGCCCCGGCTCAGCGAGCCAGCTGGGTAAAGATTGGATACTGCCAGAGCTTCTAGGGTGGTGGAACAGTCGCTCGTGAGGAGTCTGGTTGGTGGCAGTACATAGGAGAGCCCGGATCGAGTTTAGAGCGGCAGGTAGCGACCACGCCCATTTATCGAGGCCTCGGCCGAGGGTCCGAAGGCTTAGCATGACGGCCCTCCATATAATCCCATTAAAGCGTTCGATCTGCCCATTCGCTTGGGGCCGGTACGGGGTGGTGTAGCACGAAGCGACATTATGCTGGAGCAAGTAGCCCCTCACCTCCTGGGACAGGAACACCGCACCCCGATCGGTATGCACGTAGGCCGGATACCCGAACATAGAAAACAAATTCTGCAGGCACCGAATAACCGTGGCAGCCGACATATCCCCGCACGTATAAGCAAAGGGGAATCGTGAATACTCATCGACGATAGTGAGCAGATAGCGAGAGTTGCTCGACAACGGCAGCGGCCCTTTGAAGTCCATCGCCAAGCGCTCCCACGGTCTAGTAGCCCTAACGAGCGTCCCCATAGGAGGGTTGTAAAAACGCGGTTTGAGTTCCGCACAGATCATGCAATCACGGCAGATGCGGCGGATGTCCTCAATCGAGTACGGCAGATTCCCCTCGCGCACAAAATGCGCGAAACGCGCTACCCCGGGATGACACATAGTGCCGTGCAAAGTGCGCAGCCCCTCCAAAGTGACAACCCCCGCGCAAGTGGCCGGCCTCGATAAGGCGTCGGCGACCAGGTTATCCTTCCCCGGGCGGTATTTGATGGTGTAGCAGAAGTCGGCGAGTTCGATACGCCAACGGGTGATTTTCTCATTCTTAATGCGCTGAGCATGTAAGGTGTCGTACATAAATGCAATGCTTTGTTGGTCCGTGACGATTTGGAAACACCGCCCAAGCAGGTACGGCCGCCATCGCCGAATTGATTCGACGATCGCGTACGCTTCCTTTTCGACAGACGAATGCCTCCGCTCGGCGGAGGTGAGAGTCCGCGAGAAGAAAGCCACAGGGCGTCCCCCTTGGGAGAGAGTCGCCGCTATCGCATGATCTGAGGCATCACTCTCCAAAACGAAAGAGGCCCTCTCGTCAATCGTCGCGCCAGCGATGTCGGCTTTAAGGCCCTCGAAGGCCGCCATGGCGGCCGGGCCCATGGGGAACATGTCGCAGGCCACGAGGGGGCGGAGCTTCGCGGAGAAATTTTGCACCCACTTTGAATAGTGGGCGAACAGCCCCAGAGCGCGTTTCAGCGAAGCCCGATCGCTAGGCGGAGCCATATCGAGCAAAGGGCGCAGACGCTCCTTATCCGGAGAGACAGAGCCATGGGTCACGGTGTACCCCAAAAGATCTACCGTGCGTAGAGAGTAACGACACTTAGCCGCATTCATGGTTAGGCGATATTTCCGCGCGACCTCGAGGAAGCGCTTCAGATTAGCGTCGTGATGCTCCTGGTCATACCCACAAACCGTAAGATTGTCCAGATAGACAAAGACATCGGTCAAGTTCTCCTTCGCAACGAGGTCATCCATAGCCCTCTGAAAGCAAGCGACTCCGTTAGTTACCCCTAAGGGGAGTCGAGTGAACTGGTACAACCGCTGACCCGATTCAAAGGCTGTAAAGACGCGATCAGCCCTAGAGATGGGGACCTGATGATACGCACTACGCAGATCGAGAGTGCTATAAACGGAATACAGGGCCACCTGGCGTACCAGGGCGTCCATCCCCGGTAAGGGGTAGGCATCCAGCTGTGTAAAACGATTAATCGTCTGCGAGTAGTCGATTACCATGCGCCGGCGGTGGGCCTCACTTCGCACCACTAAGACTTGGGCCCGCCACGGTGACCTACTGGGTTCTATAATACCATCCTTTAAGAGCTGGGCCGTTTCTTCCGCAATGAATTGCGCGTCTGCGCGAGAGTAGCGCCGCGATTTGACGGCTACAGGGGTCAGCGACCACTATCAGTGGTCAGGTTGGGGAACAGCGAGAGAGGCTCCACGTCCATTTGAGCGAGGGCGCACACCGCAAGCGTGTCCGGCCCACCGAACTCTATTTCCAAACATCCATGCCGCTTAAGGAAATCGAGTCCTAACAGAACGTCGGCACATAAAGCAGGTAATACCATGAGATACACGTCCGGGAACGTGCGTCCCTTTATCACAAGTTTCAATCGACACGCCCCTTTTGTGCTCAACCAAAGTGCCTGAGAGGCCATGAAGATCCGGCGTGTTGTCCCGAGAACCGGCCACCCATGTTGATGCACTAATCGTTGATCGATAAAACTATCCGTAGACCCCGTGTCAATCAAAGCTTGCGCAAAAACGCCCGCGACCTTGAGCGGAATGATGGTCTGCGCAAGGCCGGCAGACCCGGCAGGTATTGTACCGGCCGGGCGAGAAGATCGCGCCTCGCGGGTGGATCCCACTCCGGCTGCAATCCTCCGGGCATCGTCGGCAGGTTGGGCCTCAGCAGGAGCATAGAAATCGTAATACCCACTGTCAGAGGATGTTCCCACGCCGGCTGCAGTTTGCCGTTCATTCGGGCAGCCCGGGGAGGATCCTCGTGACAAGCGCATAGTTGGCTCATCAGCAGTTTCATTTGCCGGAGTGAGTGTGTGTAGGTCGTAAGAGCCGCCGCCAGATGGCGCTCGAGTCACGTGCTGCGTTTGCCGCACATCGAGAGGAGTTTCCAAAGCAGGAGCATGTCGCTTGTTTGAAGTAGGCGTTCGAACGCCAGTCAAGGTCGGTCGCGCTGCGGCCGGTCGCGTTCGCGCCATTTGTTTCGGCGGCCCGGTGTATCTCACCAAGGTCGGGCGTGCAGCCAGAGGCCCGCGAGAAGGAGGTCGGCTCATCAAAGCCGAGTGAGGCGCCCCGTCCGGCGCTCGATCCGTTGGCTCAGCGATGAGCCCATTCAAGGTCGCGCAGGGACGCGTGCCCCGAGCGGCCTTCCTGCAGACCTTTGCAAAATGGCCCTTGGTGGAGCACAGGTGGCATATGGCTTCCCGAGCCGGGCAGTCAGATCGAGGGTGCTGCCGATTCCCACAAAAATAACATTTTGCGTACCGGTCAGGCCGTGGCCGGGCAGCGGCGGCAGCAGTTAGGCCGGAAGCGGAGTCCGCTTCAGGAGCACCCAGAGACTCGGCTGTGGTGGTCGGGTCCTCCTCCATATCCTCGGCGGTACCCCTCTCCGGTCGCGCGAGTTGAGAAGTCCCCGCCACAACTCGTGGGTGATCATAAGCAGTGGATTGTTCTCGGGCATCTGTATAGACGCGTGCCAGCCATAGTGCCTCCGTAAATGTCAGCTCCGCGACCTCCAGGAGTCGGAGCCTCAAGACTCCAGAATTAATTCCGGAGACGAATGAATCTCGGAGCAAGTCGTCCTGCACTTGCTCGTGGGTCCGTACCTCCTGCACGCAGTCCGCCAATAGGTAACGCAACTCCTGCACGTAGCGATCGATCGATTCAGATGGTTGTTGTCGCCACTGGGAGAGTTGATGCCGGCCGTGCACAGCGCTCCGTGTTTTTACGTATAGTCGCTTCAGCTCGGCCAGAGCCGTAGCGTACGTCACAAATCGAGCAATGCTCCGGAAAACGGTGTGATGGACTTTCGACTGTAACACGTACAGCTTCACCGCAGCGGTGGGCTCTGTTTCATGAGCGGCAAAGTAATTCTCCAGCGTTTTGAGCCAGTGGGTGAACTCCGATCCCGATCCCTCAGCTTGAGAGTCGGCTCCGAGAATCGGTACCACGATCATCTTGTGGTCAGCCATTTCGGCGATCTAAATGATATTAAATGTCGTGAAAATCAAGCTCAGACACGACTTGACCCTTGGGTAGGTTTAATATCATTTAGATCTGAAGTAACATCCTGTAAAAATACATTCATGCAACATACATTAGACTCAGAGTATTTCATGGGCAATGGCCGCTATCAATAGAGAAAACAATCAGCGCAGCATATAGGGGCGTACATACCATTCAAACTACAGGACTATGTCACAGTGAGTGCCGCTGGAGTGTTCGTGCGCCCCGGTTGTCCCGGGTCTTATAGACGCCCCTTTTGAAGCGAGCACACCCTGGGTTCACCTTCGGTATAATTTCACTACAAGGATGACTGAAGTTGTCATGTTGGCCTACATGAACCATGTCCCTTAGCTGTCTCATATAAGTGCTTCGGTACTCAGATGTCAGGTAGTATCTAGCCACAGCTCCAGGTTTCCGGCTGAACCCTTTTGTGCCTCCAGGTGTCTGGGTGTCCTTGTTGACAGTCTCTTCGATCGTCTGGTCCACAGGTATCCGCCCAAATGGATTCTTGCAGCCGATCTGCACAGAAAACCCACCTTGCATAAAGTGGGCATGGATGTCAGGATGTTCGATGGGTAGCCGAGACATTGTGGCATAGTAGTAGGTCAGGAACCGGGCGTAGTTCACCTTGTCATAGGCAAAGCACCAGGGAATCATCTCTCGAATAGCTGCCAGGTGAAGCATCCAGTTACCTTCTCGAGATGCTCGGATGAGGCCCAGCATAATCTCAACCATGTCTAGGTAAGACATCCAGAAGGCTGCAAGGCTGTTCTCATCTCTGAGGGAGTTCAGGTAGGTTTCGAACAGCTCCAAGATACGTGTGCATGAGTCATCCTGAAGCAGGTCCTGGAAGGATGCTTGGCAAACATTGTTGTGGAACTCTCCAATGCTCTTCAGGGCTTCTTCTAGGTGTTGGCTGTCTTCAGGATGAGTGTTCTCTATCCACAGAAGGAAGCCTTTCCAGGCAAGCCTCATCAGTGCTTCATATGCAGTCTTGTGTGCTCTAACTGCCCGGTTGTACCTGCGACCTTCCATCAGCCCAGCCACAGACCCTTCTGCAATGACACCTGATTCAACAAACACATCTCTGAGTCCTGCATCTTCAAATCTCTTCCCTCGGATGGACAGGAGGTTGCAGATTGTGTGGAAGACGCCCATCCTGATGACGATGTTCTTGAATTTGTCATGTTTCCACACTATCTCAGCAGCCTTGGCAAAGAGTGCTTGGTCAAACACACAGACTATCTTGTTGAGCTGTAAGGACTGCATGATGCCAAGTGTTTGCTCCAGTACATCATTCACAGTTGACATCTCAGTTGCAGGCGCATTGATTGTGGGAAGGTAGCTCACAGTGTCCTGGATCACTGTCACATCATTGCGGATCTGGATGTTGAACCCTGTCCAGCTGCTTATGGTCTGGTTCTCAGGATCTGGCATTCGAGTCAGGAGCCATACATGGTTCTTCTTCTTTGCATCTTGAACTTCTTTGTTTGTGTCGGAATCAAGGGTCTCAGTCTTAGATGGCCCAGTTCGCTGTCCAACATTGTAGGTTGGTAGCATCAATGGGGCAGGACTGATGCTCCTCTTCTTGGATTTGCTGACTGCAGGCAGGACCTTCTGTGGCATGGGCCCTGCAACTTTGGGTTGGACAGCAATGCCATTGACCCTGTGAGAGGTGCCTTCTCCACTCAGTGTCTCTTCAAGACGGTCAATGTTATCCCAGCCAGGGTGGTAAACACACCAGGATGCATGTCTTCTGGCAGTGGTATGTCCTCTGCTGAGCATTCCAGCTTCTGGACACAAAAAGCTGTGTCAATCTCCTCTACTTGGGAGTAGGAAATAGCATGGCCAAGACGATTCAGACTTCGTATCAGTTCTGTGCTTCCTGTCGGTGACTTCACAGCAAATGGGAGGAGTATGTGCTTGGGTGGCTTAGTCTTGCCACAGGTGACAGCAAAGACTAGATCACTGCCAAAAGAAGCAGCAAGACGCTGGACTCTTTCAGAGGGATTTTCACACTCAGTATCCCCAGTCAGCAGGGTATACAGGAACTTTGTGACAGCTTCAGGGATGACACTTTTCTGTGTATCAGGTGGCCATGACTGTTGGACATCTTGTTTCTTGATCTGATTCCTCAGCTGTATGGCTGCTTTGGTGAGGACATCCATGGATTTGATAGACTGTGCTTCACGTAGATCTTGCTTCATGTTGTGGGCTTCCTTGACAAGGTCATCCATTGACAGGCTGTCTGGATAGAGAAGCACCCTTCCTTTCTCATTTGAGACAAAGTGAAGTGACCCTTCCAGCTCACTTTCAAGCTTGCGGCGAACATGCTTCTTTGTCGAGGGTTTGATCTTGGTGATGCCATGGGAGTTCATGGATCTCTCAAGCCTGGCTGTGAGGTCTGTTAAAGGCAATATTTCAGGGTTTGGGAGGAATTCAGTCCTCACATGCATGAACAGTTCCTCATAGGCTTGTCTCTCTGTGTCCTCATAATCTGCTGCCTCACTCTCTTCCTGTTGTACTTCTGAAGAGCTGGTAGAAGACACTCTTCTTGTGTACTCTTTGTAGCACGTCTTGTGGTAATTCCCCTCTGTGGCAACTAGGTCTCTGCTCAGCAATGCAAGCACTCTTAGATCACATTTCTTTATTGCCGCCTTGCGGATGGTGTCGTCTGCTCGTAACTCAAGACACTGCATAAGAGGTTCCCTTGATTTTTGTCCTTTGATGTATTTCGGCTTCTGGCAGAAGATGCAGATCTTGTCATACAGTCTTGAAGTAGGCCTACTTGGTGCATCCCTGGTCCTGGATGATGATCTTCTGGAAGCAGCTTCTGTGGGTTCAGCACTGGCACCTTTGGAGAGGATCGAGTCCAAAGACTTCTTCATGGTAAACATGCTGCGGCATTTGTGATGGTACTGTACCTGAGGTACTTCCCCTTCTTTTAGTCCTTTTGCCAAGTCAAGGACTGGGGCATGCTGTCTGATCTCTGCAGCCCGGAGCAAAGCCTTCCATGAATCCAGGTCCCTCAATGTCACCAGGGAATCAGAGTCATCGTCTGAGCAATGAATAAGACAGTTTGTGCACGGCCGCTTCTTCGGCAGGGTGGTACCTTGATCCATCGACATCACTCTGATCACTGTACAACACAATCTGCAAAATACAAAAAGATAATATTGGTTAAGATATTAGTTTTGAAAGAAAAGATAATATAAGTATAATTGGTGAAAAAAAACGCTTAAATCTACCTGTAATTCAAAATGTTAAGTTTCCAGCTGAAGATAAATACAATTATTGCAGGCAGTAAACACAATATTAAAAAAATAAAAACCACCTTTAGAGGCCATTTTTCCCCGCAAAGCGGGGGTTGGCCTTTTTCGGGGACCGTGGTTGTTGTTGTTTTTTGGTCCCCTTTTTGAAGCAATGTTTTACAACCGGATGCCCTTCCTGACGCCAACCCTTTTTGCCGCCTTTAACGACAAACAGGGAATTACCAGTGAACTGGTACTCAATTAGCCGACCTCGGAAGGATGACAGGCTGAGTCAACCCCCCTGGCGTTAATTCAGCGATTGACCGGGATTCGAACCCAGGATCCTAGGATCCTAAGCCGGCACCCTAGCCGCTAGCCCAACACCAGCAGTAAACACAATACAATGTAAAAAATAGTGTGAATCACATTTATTTTGCATTTTGCTTTTTAATCAAAAGGAAATAACCTTATTTGCATTGTTTTAATCCACATTGGTGGAGATAGAAATTTGACACTGGCGTATCTTTCATTTTTTGCAAATTACACAATGGCGCTAATGACAAAAAAATGAGTTTTAAAAATTATTGACAAAGCTACCTATCTCAAAAGGCTATCATATCTTATTACACTCATATCAACCCTATAAACATTTTAGTACTACTTTGGTTTGGTCCCCCCAGGTGGTACCGATATCTGCTCTGGCCCATGGACAAATGGTGCCTAAGCCTTTTTGATTAATGACAGTTATATACAAGTACACATTCGCAAAAAAATGAATACAAAAATATCAGACATATCAGACAATACAAATAGCAAGCAAATCAGATTCAATCAAATAATTCCGGACGCGGTCGTCGTTGGTGGTAAGTCTTCTTCTTCTTCCTGAATGTCATCAAACTTAACTCAGAAACGTGATCAATGGCACATTCACCATCATATAAAAAAGGTAAAATGATGATTTGACATTTGTGATGGATTCTGATTTGGATGTAATTGTGTTTCCATTATATTTGCCCTCATTTCAAATATGTTAATGTTTATTTTTCGCTTGAGCAATGCCAGGTACTCCAGCTATGAACACTTATATACTTTACTTGGGGTACAAATACAACTTTGTCTGGGAGTAACATAGGCTATATGGCCGCAGCCTCATTCGGGGGTGTGGGGGACCGGGAGAGGAGCATAAATTCTCTATGTAAATGTGTACTGTGTAGCGCCACCTGGTGATGGTGGCAGAGGGTATTACAATTCCCTTTTTTAACTGTGCAACACTGAGGTTATGAAGGACTCTTTGTCTGGGAAATTTTTTCCTCCTTCCCTTCCCCCTCTCTTCCACTTCCACACCCCCAAAACGGGGGGGCCTATAAAAGCCCCCCAAAAACAAAAGATGTATATGTAGTATATCTTTCCCCTCCCTCTCCCCTCACCTCCCCCTCCCCTCCCCCTTCCACTCCCCCCACTCCCTTCCTCACCCCTCCGTCTCCTGCTTTCTCCGCCACCCCTCCCCTCCCCCGCCCCCCGCCCCCGACAACGCCGGGTACTCCTGCTAGTGTGGCTATAAAAGGATATTTTTGATTTATTGATTCATTATTTAATTATTCGATTAATTACTTAATAAATTACTTTTCAAAATGTTGGATTCAGATGAAACAGTGGTGGTTTCAGTATTTTATTAGCAAATTGATTAACAAATTAATTATTTTAGGGTTATTATTTATTTCTTTTAAATGCGCAATTAATTAATTGATAAATTATGGAAAACCGCTCCCTTTCAATTCCGTCTCCATGTGCAGCACGGTGGCATCGCCGGGCGCCTTCAATATCACGTGCTGGAGGATATGTTATTTATTTGTTTGGCATGGGGGTGGTGTACTTTGAATGTAGCTCTACTTGTTATCTTGTTTTTTCCACATACCGTACTTGTTATTTTTATACAGCCTTTCAGATCAATGACCCTAATGCAGTTGGAATTGGAAAATAAATAAAATTGCATTAATTACCAAGGTCATGGGGTCAACAGGGTTACTTTGTACAAACTTGCACTATTAATACAGTTTGTCATGTCATGGCCTCCATACACTACCATAGTTTTTTGGATATTTTCTGTCAAGAAGCATGATTGCTGCTGCTTAGATGTGCCTGAATCCATGCAACAGCTTTGCTCTCTTGATGCAAGCATAAACAAGATTAACCCAGTCTTCTCCAAGCAAATGGAATAGAATGGTTGACACATCTACGAAAGCAAAGGAGTCTGCCCAGAATGCACCAGTCACTGATCTGGTTTTCATAATGCAACGTCAGAAGTCCACGTTGAAGACTCGATGGACGGTATTCAATCAGAAACTAACCAATAATGAATGATCCAGAAATAACAAGTGGACCCATGCCAATCCTTCAAGCACATACACAATGAGGTGTAAAATTTGTGATACCTTAAGCTCAAAACATGATACCGCAAGTGCAATAGTAAAGAGGCGTATGTAAGTATCATCACACATTGGTTAGCAGTATACATTCATCATAGTGGATCAAGCTCTGTGCTGTAAACTAGTAGAGCTCAAATGTGCTATCCCAGAATACTAACATAAGCTCATTCCACGGCTTTTTATTATTAATTATTTATTTTTTGTACACAAAGTCAAGCTTTGTGGAAGAGCTAGAACAGTGAACTGATCAGGATGTATCGATGCAACCGAACAAAAGGAACAACAGAAAGTGGGGAGGGGGAGGGAAACAGAAACGGCGGAGTTGAAGGACAAAATGGAGGGATACTTGGACAAATAATAGGTGTGCGGAGGAATGGGGGGGGGGGGCAGAAGGGATGCTTGGGGTGGACGGGATGGATACAGAAGGAAACTCGAGGGAAAACTGGAAATTTGGAAGGAGGAGGGATTGGGTGGAAGGGGAGGAAGCTTGACGAGTGTAGAAAAGATCATGGTTTTGGATCGGTTGTCTTGAAGATCTTTTTCTTTTTTTTCCTTTTTTTTTTTGTATACAAGATCGAGGCTCATGAAAGAGCTAACATTTATCACACAAAAAATCAAACAGACACATAAAACATATAAAAAGGGGAGTGGTAGACAAGATGGGGAGAGAAGGGGAAGCACACAAACACAACATTTGAGAGCAGGGACATCGGGAGATCTGTGGGAGGGAGAGGGCTTGGGGGGAGGAGGCACGGGAAGGGAGGAGAGGGGTGGGAGAGGTATAAAACACAAGGACACTGCAAGGACTTCCAGGAAAAAAGTTGGTATTTCAAAAAAGTGGATCTGGGGTGAATTAGCGGGGGTAGATCTGGAGGGATGAATGAGATCGAGAAGAATGTCCTGGTTTTAGATCATTTTACCAGACTGGGGGTTGATGGTGTACCCTGTGTGCCCTGCAGAAACCTGGGCGGGGACAAAGCATGGAAAGGTAGAGGGTGCAAGACCAGAAAGGTGGCAATAGAAGACATAGGGACCACTGACCTGTTTGCGATGGTGGAATGAGAGACCCATATACTCGGCTTCATCGCGGGAGACTACAATAATCTTGAAGGTCTTGGTTTCCACGGCATCAAGTCGAGCAAGGTGTGAGGCAGGTTCGCCAGTCGAAAGGGGAGAGCGGTCCTCCATCAAGCTGCAGATGAAAGACTTGTAGGTGGATAGGAATTCAGGTGTGCCAAGGAAGGACTTTGTACGATGGAGGATGTTCATTCGGTATGTAGCTTTGGAGGCCAACTTTGTTTGAAATGTGGTTTTCCTAAGAAAGATCATGGCTGGTGGTGAGACCCAGGAGTTTGAATGACTGAACTTCCTCAAGTGGATTGTAAGAAAGTCGACAAGGTGTTAAGAAGGGTCGTGTTGCTGGACGGTCCTTTCGGAGAGAGATAGAGAGTGTGAAATTTGTCAGGATTGAAAGGCACATTCCAAGTGTTTGACCAGGTTGTGATTTTGTTGAGACATGAAGGGAGGGAAGGTGTGAAAACGTCATCTGAAGCAGGTTTGTGTGCTTGATAAAATACGAGGTGATTATACAGGGCGTATCAAAAAAATGGTAATCCGATTTCAAGGGGTTAATATGCAAAGGTTATTTAGTTTGACAATTTACATGTGGTTTGCCAATTATGAGGAGATCCTCAGCTTTCCATTGATGCCTTTCATGCATCATAGCTGTCGCACATGACCGAGTGCATGTTCATTGAAAATGACAAGTTCAAATCGCATTTTTACAAGTTTGGCTAATCGGTGCAAAACAGTTTTAAATGGACGCATTACTTGTCGACTGCCAAGTTGATTATGTAAAATTGTTAAGCTGGTCTGGTAATCGTTGGTTGCGTCATCCTTTGTTTAAGATGGGTGTTTAAGATGGGCCTACAGTGTATGGGTTTAGAGACAGTCTGAGTCATTGAAAAGATGGTTCAACTTACGACTGAACAGCGGACCTTCATGGTTACAACCTTTCACCCAACTGGAAGTTTGCAGCGAACTCGTGATGCGTTCAGGGAACGTTTCCCAGAATGGGAGCCTCCAGCAGCCAAAACCATCTGGGCAAATGTTAGAAAATACCAAGAACATGGCACTAGCCTCAACTGCAACAAGGAGAATTCTGGTCGGAGGCGCACTGGGCGATCGGAAATGAACATTGCAGCTGTAAGGCAGCAAGTTTTGGAGCATCCTCGGGATACCAGCACAAGACAAAATGGGACGGGATTGCCTTTGGCAACATTCAACTGAATCACAAGACTGGACCTCCACCAACATCCATATCAGATTCACATCCGGCATCAACTTACGCCAGGGGATTTTGCCAGGAGGCTGGTGCTTGCCAGATGGTTGACAGCACGTTGCGAAGCAGATGTCAATTTCCTGCGGTATCTCGTTATCGGCGACGAAGCTGCTTTCTCCATGGACTGCAAGGTCAATACCCATAATGTTCTTGAATATGCACCGACAGGACAACCCCCGGAATTTAATTTTGACGCCAACATGAATCGACAAAAGTGGACTGTTTGGTTGGGACTTTGTGGAAGTGGTCAGGTGATCGGACCATTGTTCTTTCAAAGGAATGTCAATGGTAACAGGTATCTGCAGATGATCAATGATGAAGTTTTACCGCAGCTGGAGGAGAACTTTGAGCGATAGGTTCGTGATGTGTTCAGATATCTCTGGTGGGCCCAAGACGGCGCCCCAGCACATCGTCTTATAGCTGTCCGAGATCGACTGAGGGAACTCTTTGGAGACCGAGTCATCGCCCTCAACCATGCAGTGGAATGGCCGCCAAGATCACCTGACCTCACACCATGTAATTATTTCCTTTGGGGACATTTAAAGAACAAGGTGTTCGTAACTCCTCACCATGATCTTGATGAATTGCAGGGCCATATTCGGCATGAAGTGGATGCTTTGCGCAATGACCCGGCTATGGTGAGACGAGCAGTTCAGGGTATGCTCTGCCTCTGTGAGCTTTGTGTTGAAAGGGGAGGTGGACATGTTGAAGGTGTGGGTGCATAAAGGCCAATCATTCCTGAGAAAAGTTCACATCTGATGTTCATTTTGCACCAATTGTCCTGACTTGCATCGATGAGCCAAACTTGTAAAAATGCGAATTGAACTTGTCATTTTCAATGAACATGTACTCGGTCATGTGTGACAGCAATGATGCATGGAAGGCATCAATGGAAAGCTGAGGATCTCCTCTTAATTAGTAAACCACATGTAAATTGTCAAAATTAATAACCTTTGCATATTAACCCCTTGAATTCGGATTATCTTTTTTTTTGATACGCACTGTATATTAGTGAGAGAGAGTATAATATAATATTGAGCGTGTGATAGTGTTGAGGATGTCCTTGTGGTGGCTTCTTTGACAGGTCGTCCTTGTGGTTGTCTTGTCCTTGGTTGAGGATGTCCTTGTGTTGGCTTCTTTGACATCATCTCATGCGATTCCTTCACGACATCACTTTTTTGACCATTGATCTAAGTAATGCTTCCAGTGGAGCTTGTGCATAAAACTGATGCAACTTCCTTCAACTTCGCAGTGCGGTGTCATCGAATGCATCCCGGATTGCAAGTCACGTGACCAGTTGGGCAGGCAGACCGACTTCGGAATGTATGAGTATTTTCGAAACCAATATGGAGACGAGTCGTCGCAAGCCTTCCAGAATGTAAGTAAATTGCGTGTGTCGTTCGTTGTTTTCTCCATATGTGGGTTGCAGAAGGTGGAACAGAGCCATCCAAGGTCTCAAAGTATCCACGTGTGTGTGTGTGTGTGTGTGTGTGTGTGTGTGTGTGTGTGTGTGTGTGTGTGTGTGTGTGTGTGTGTATATACTGTGTGTATACTATGTTTGTGTGTGTGTGTGTGTGTGTATACTATGTTTGAGTGTGTGTGTATATACTATGTGTGTGTGTGTGTGTGTGTGTGTGTGTGTGTGTGTGTGTGTGTGTGTGTGTGTGTGTACTATGTTTGAGTGTGTGTGTATACTATGTTTGAGTGTGTATACTATGTTTGAGAGTGTGTGTGTGTGTGTGTGTATACTATGTTTGAGTGTGTGTGTATACTATGTTTGAGTGTGTAATGTGTATACTATGTTTGAGTGTGTGTGTGTGTGTGTGTGTGTATACTATGTTTGAGTGTGTGCTCATATATATGTGTGCGTGTGTGTGTGTGCGTGTGTGTGCGTGCGTGCGTGTGTGTGTGCGCGCGTGTGTGTGTGTGTGTGCGCGTGTGCGTGCACTTGTACACTGATCACGATAGCCTCTCCCTTTCTTGTGAGGCTAATTCTATTTTCAACTATAATTCAGGCATACTTGTTACTTATGTTAATTAATCTAGGAGTACAGTGTTAGGGTTGGATCCAGGTGTGATCCCCCAAAATAGGTACAGTATTTGCTTTCTTCTCAGAAATTACACAAACAATTCTGATGAAACTTGACCCCAACATTCCGTTCATCACCCATGATGTACCAACGTTTGTTCACGGGATTTAAAAAAATCGGGGTCAAAGGGGGTTATCGGGGGAGACGGAGGGGGGTTGCCCCCCAAAATAAGCATTCGCCTTTTCCTCTGAGACTACACACACAATTTCGATGAAGCTTGACCACAACCTTCATCACCCGTGATGTACCAATGTTTGGTAACGGAATAAAAAAATCGAGGACTAAGGAAGTCTACGGGGGAGTTTGTGCCCCCTAAAATAGGTACTTGCTCTTTACTTTCTACTTTACTTCCTTAGTCTGTTCTATCCTCTTCCTTTACTTACGAATGCTAACCCCTCCTAACATGCAGTTCCATCCTATTGCCCTCCTTGTGTATCCCCCTCTTACTCCCACCCATTCCATGTCCGCTGGTAGTTTATAAAACTGCTGCCCTTTGTTGTTCAGCTCCTCCTTAACCCTAGACCATCGTATTAAGTAAAAACCCCATTCAGACAGCTCAGAGGGAAGTGTGCATGTCTCGAGGTTATCCCACCGACCCTGCAATAACCAACAAACTGTCGTTGGGAAAAGTGACACGTGCATATTTTCCTTGCCAACAGAAAGACTTTTCCAATAATATTTGTCTTGAGATATCTTGTTTTCCCAATACGTAATTCTACGCACATCGTTTGGTGATCTTTGTACTACTTAATATATTTTATAATATGACCTCATCATTATGAATCATTTGCTTGTGTAAATGTATTAAATCATTATCACACATTTTAAACCGTCACAAACTGCTGAGAGTGCTCAAAATAATTTTTACAAATGAAGTCTGACAGCTCGGAGCGGTTAGGGTGCAGGCCAATCTTGGTGTTGGCTTAGCGGTTAGGGTGCAGGCCAATCCTGGTGTTGGCTTAGCGGTTAGGGTGCAGGCCAATCCTGGTGTTGGCTTAGCGGTTAGGGTGCAGGCCAATCCTGGTTTTGGCTTTGCGGTTGGGGTGCAGGCCAATTCTGGTGTTGGCTTTGCAGTTAGGGTGCAGGCCAATCCTGGTGTTGGCTTAGCGGTTAGGGTGCAGGCCAATCCTGGTTTTGGCTTTGCGGTTGGGGTGCAGGCCAATTCTGGTGTTGGCTTTGCAGTTAGGGTGCAGGCCAATCCTGGTGTTGGCTTAGCAGTTAGGGTGCAGGCCAATCCTGGTGTTGGCTTAGCGGTTAGGGTGCAGGCCAATCCTGGTGTTGGCTTAGCGGTTAGGGTGCAGGCCAATCCTGGTGTTGGCTTAGCGGTTAGGGTGCAGGCCAATCCTGGTGTTGGCTTGGCGGTTAGGGTGCAGGCCAATCCTGGTGTTGGCTTAGCAGTTAGGGTGCAGTCCAATCCTGGTGTTGGCTTAGTGGTTAGGGTGCAGGCCAATCCTGGTGTTGACTTAGTGGTTAGGGTGCAGGCCAATCCTGGTGTTGGCTTCACGGTTAAGGTGCAGTCCAATCCTGGTGTTGGCTTAGCGGTTAGGGTGCAGTCCAATCCTGGTGTTGGCTTCGCGGTTAGGGTGCAGGCCAATCCTGGTGTTGGCTTAGCAGTTAGGGTGCAGGCCAATCCCGGTGTTGGCTTCGCAGTTAGGGTGCAGGCCAATCCTGGTGTTGGCTTAGCGGTTAGGGTGCAGGCCAATCCTGGTGTTGGCTTAGCGGTTAGGGTGCAGGCCAATCCTGGTTTTGGCTTAGCGATTAGGGTGCAGGCCAATCCTGGTGTTGGCTTAGTGGTTAGGGTGCAGGCCAATCCTGGTGTTGGCTTAGCGGTTAGGGTGCAGGCCAATCCTGGTGTTGGCTTAGCGATTAGGGTGCAGGCCAATCCTGGTGTTGGCTTAGCGATTAGGGTGCAGGCCAATCCTGGTGTTGGCTTCGTGGTTAGGGTGCAGGCCAATCCTGGTGTTGGCTTAGCGGTTAGGGTGCAGGCCAATCCTGGTGTTGGCTTAGCGGTTAGGGTGCAGGCCAATCCTCGTGTTGACTTAGCGGTTAGGGTGCAGGTCAATCCTGATGTTTGCTTGGCGGTTACGGTGCAGGCCAATCCTGGTGTTGGCTTGGTGGTTACGGTGCAGGCCAATCCTGGTGTTGGCTTAGCGGTTGGGGTGCAAGCCAATCCTGGTGTTGGCTTAGCGGTTAGGGTGCAGGCCAATCCTGGTGTTGGCTTTGCGATTAGGGTGCAGGCCAATCCTGGTGTTGGCTTAGCGATTAGGGTGCATGCCAATCCTGGTGTTGGCTTAGTGGTTAGGGTGCAGGCCAATCCTGGTGTTGGCTTAGCGATTAGGGTGCAGGCCAATCCTCGTGTTGGCTTAGTGATTAGGGTGCAGGCCAATCCTGGTGTTGGCTTAGCGGTTAGGGTGCAGGCCAATCCTGGTGTTGGCTTAGCGGTTCGGGTGCAGGCCAATCCTGGTGTTGACTTAGTGGTTAGGGTGCAGGTCAATCCTGGTGTTGGCTTGGCGGTTCCGGTGCAGGTCAATCCTGGTGTTGGCTTGGCGGTTACGGTGCAGGCCAATCCTGGTGTTGGCTTGGCGGTTGGGGTGCAAGCCAATCCTGGTGTTGGCTTAGCGGTTAGGGTGCAGGCCAATCCTGGTGTTGGCTTCGCGGTTAGGGTGCCGGCTTGGGATCCTAGGATCCTGGGTTCGAATCCCCGCCGATCGCTAAATTAACACCAGGGAGGTTGACTCAGCCTGTCATCCTTCCGAGGTCAGTAAATTGAGTACCAGCTTGCTGGGATGAATGATCCCGGTGTGTACCCTAGTTTAGAATAGGTTCACCGTATCCCTGCACATCGTAAGAGGCGACCAAGGGTTGGCGTCAGGAAGGGCATCCGGCCATAAAAACATTGCCTCAAACAGGGAACCATGATTGTGATGGGGCCCGCAAGGCTAACCCCCGCTCCAGCGGGGAAAATGGCCTTTAAAACGATCATTCATTCATAGCTCAGAGTGTTTACTGAAATAAAAATGTATTTGTATTTAAATGAACTAAAGTACTAAAAAAAAAACCTAAAGTTGTATGTAGTTTTATTAACCCGGTTTTTGTTGCGTCGTCACCTTTTCCGCACATTTTCAGGCCCGTTACAACTTTATTCGGAGCATGGCTGCCTACAGCCTTCTACTCTTCCTGTTGCAAATCAAGGATCGCCATAACGGCAACATAATGCTGGACAAACATGGACATCTGATTCATATCGGTGGGTTGTCAGACCGAGTTAGCGATCACGTGGTTTGCTGATGATGTAATATTGTAATAACTAGATGTTCCAAGCCTATCCCCATTCCCCCACCATTTTCTCTTGCTTTCTTCTCGCCCACCCCAGACTTTGGTTTCATGTTTGAGAGCTCCCCGGGTGGAAACCTTGGATGGGAGCCTGACATCAAGCTTACGGACGAGATGGTTATGATAATGGGAGGCAAGATGGAGGCGACACCGTTTAAGTGGTTCATGGAGATGTGTGTGCGAGGTTATTTGGCAGTGAGGTGTGTACCTGCGTACCAGTCTTATCACACACCTATCTGGTGTCTTGAAGTGTTCCTGAAACCAAAGGAATTGACCTCCAGGGAATTTGGCAACAGGGATTCCTGGTGCAAAATAAGCTGAAAAAGCCTCGCTTCGAGAGAGAGAAAATGTTGGTGTATGTTTTGTTAGCGGATGTTGGTGTATGTTTTGTTAGCGGATGTTGGTGTATGTTTTGTTACCGGATGTTGGTGTATGTTTTGTTACCGGATGTTGGTGTATGTTTTGTTACCGGATGTTGGTGTATGTTTTGTTACCGGATGTTGGTGTATGTTTTGTTGCCGTATGTTGGTGTATGTTTTGTTACTGGATGTTGGTGTATGTTTTGTTGCCGGATGTTGGTGTATGTTTTGTTACCGGATGTTGGTGTATGTTTTGTTGCCGGATGTTGGTGTATGTTTTGTTGCCGGATGTTGGTGTATGTTTTGTTGCCGGATGTTGGTGTATGTTTTGTTGCCGGATGTTGGTGTATGTTTTGTTGCCGGATGTTGGTGTATGTTTTGTTACCGGATGTTGGTGTATGTTTTGTTGCCGGATGTTGGTGTATGTTTTGTTGCCGGATGTTGGTGTATGTTTTGTTGCCGGATGTTGGTGTATGTTTTGTTGCCGGATGTTGGTGTATGTTTTGTTACTGGATGTTGGTGTATGTTTTGTTACCAGATGTTGGTGTATGTTTTGTTGCCGTATGTTGGTGTATGTTTTGTTACTGGATGTTGGTGTATGTTTTGTTACCGGATGTTGGTGTATGTTTTGTGACCGGATGTTGGTGTATGTTTTGTTACCAGATGTTGGTGTATGTTTTGTTGCCGTATGTTGGTGTATGTTTTGTTACTGGATGTTGGTGTATGTTTTGTTACTGGATGTTGGTGTATGTTTTGTCAGCGGATGTTGGTGTATGTTTTGTTAGCGGATGTTGGTGTATGTTTTGTTGGCAGATGTTGGTGTATGTTTTGTTCCCAGATGTTGGTTTATGTTTTGTTACCGGATGTTGGTGTATGTTTTGTTCCCGGATGCTGGTGTGTGTTTTGTTACCGGATGTTGGTGTATGTTTTGTTACCGGATGTTGGTGTATGTTTTGTTACCGGATGTTGGTGTGTGTTTTGTTACCGGATGTTGGTGTATGTTTTGTTACCGGATGTTGGTGTATGTTTTGTTACCAGATGTTGGTGTATGTTTTGTTCCCGGATGTTGGTGTATGTTTTGTTACCGGATGTTGGTGTATGTTTTGTTGCCGGATGTTGGTGTATGTTTTGTTGCCGGATGTTGGTGTATGTTTTGTTACCGGATGTTGGTGTATGTTTTGTTACCAGATGTTGGTGTATGTTTTGTTCCCGGATGTTGGTGTATGTTTTGTTACCGGATGTTGGTGTATGTTTTGTTGCCGGATGTTGGTGTGTGTTTTGTTACCGGATGTTGGTGTGTGTTTTGTTACCGGATGTTGGTGTGTGTTTTGTTACCGGATGTTGGTGTATGTTTTGTTCCCGGATGTTGGTGTATGTTTTGTTACCGGATGTTGGTGTATGTTTTGTTACCGGATGTTGGTGTATGTTTTGTTACCGGATGTTGGTGTATGTTTTGTTGCCGGATGTTGGTGTATGTTTTGTTACCGGATGTTGGTGTATGTTTTGTTACCAGATGTTGGTGTATGTTTTGTTGCCGTATGTTGGTGTATGTTTTGTTCCCGGATGCTGGTGTATGTTTTGTTACCGGATGTTGGTGTATGTTTTGTTGCCGGATGTTGGTGTATGTTTTGTTACCGGATGTTGGTGTATGTTTTGTTACCGGATGTTGGTGTATGTTTTGTTACCGGATGTTGGTGTATGTTTTGTTGCCGGATGTTGGTGTATGTTTTGCTACCGGATGTTGGTGTATGTTTTGTTACCGGATGTTGGTGTATGTTTTGTTCCCGGATGTTGGTGTATGTTTTGTTCCCGGATGTTGGTGTATGTTTTGTTACCGGATGTTGGTGTATGTTTTGTTCCCGGATGTTGGTGTATGTTTTGTAAGCGGATGTTGGTGTATGTTTTGTTAGCGGATGTTGGTGTATGTTTTGTTACCGGATGTTGGTGTATGTTTTGTTAGCGGGTGTTGGTGTATGTTTTGTTACCAGATGTTGGTGTATGTTTTGTTAGCGGATGTTGGTGTATGTTTTGTTCGCGGATGTTGGTGTATGTTTTGTTAGCTGATGTTGGTGTATGTTTTGTTACCAGATGTTGGTGTATGTTTTGTGACCGGATGTTGGTGTATGTTTTGTTACCAGATGTTGGTGTATGTTTTGTTACCAGATGTTAGTGTATGTTTTGTTACCAGATGTTAGTGTATGTTTTGTTACCAGATGTTGGTGTATGTTTTGTTACCAGATGTTGGTGTATGTTTTGTTACCGGATGTTGGTGTATGTTTTGTTGGCGGATGTTGGTGTATGTTTTGTTACCGGATGTTGCTGTATGTTTTGTTCGTGGATGTTGGTGTATGTTTTGTTAGCGGATGTTGGTGTATGTTTTGTTACCGGATGTTGGTGTATGTTTTGTTACCGGATGTTGGTGTATGTTTTGTTTCTGGATGTTGGTGTATGTTTTGTTACCGGATGTTGGTGTATGTTTTGTTGGCGGATGTTGGTGTATGTTTTGTAACCGGATGTTGGTGTATGTTTTGTTCGTGGATGTTGGTGTATGTTTTGTTAGCGGATGTTGGTGTATGTTTTGTTACCGGATGTTGGTGTATGTTTTGTTACCGGATGTTGGTGTATGTTTTGTTTCTGGATGTTGGTGTATGTTTTGTTACCGGATGTTGGTGTATGTTTTGTTAGCAGATGTTGGTGTATGTTTTGTTTGCAGATGTTGGTGTATGTGTTGTTACCGGATGTTGGTGTATGTTTTGTTACTGGATGTTGGTGTATGTTTTGTCAGCGGATGTTGGTGTATGTTTTGTTAGCGGATGTTGGTGTATGTTTTGTTGGCAGATGTTGGTGTATGTTTTGTTCCCAGATGTTGGTTTATGTTTTGTTACCGGATGTTGGTGTATGTTTTGTTCCCGGATGCTGGTGTATGTTTTGTTCCCGGATGCTGGTGTATGTTTTGTTCCCGGATGTTGGTGTATGTTTTGTTACCGGATGTTGGTGTATGTTTTGTTGCCGGATGTTGGTGTATGTTTTGTTACCGGATGTTGGTGTATGTTTTGTTGCCGTATGTTGGTGTATGTTTTGTTCCCGGATGCTGGTGTATGTTTTGTTACCGGATGTTGGTGTATGTTTTGTTACCGGATGTTGGTGTATGTTTTGTTCCCGGATGCTGGTGTATGTTTTGTTACCGGATGTTGGTGTATGTTTTGTTGCCGGATGTTGGTGTATGTTTTGTTGCCGGATGTTAGTGTATGTTTTGTTACCGGATGTTGGTGTATGTTTTGTTGCCGGATGTTGGTGTATGTTTTGCTGCCAGATGTTGGTGTATGTTTTGTTACTGGATGTTGGTGTATGTTTTGTTCCCGGATGTTGGTGTATGTTTTGTTAGCGGATGTTGGTGTATGTTTTGTTAGCGGATGTTGGTGTATGTTTTGTTGCCGGATGTTGGTGTATGTTTTGTTAGCGGGTGTTGGTGTATGTTTTGTTACCAGATGTTGGTGTATGTTTTGTTAGCGGATGTTGGTGTATGTTTTGTTCGCGGATGTTGGTGTATGTTTTGTTCGCTGATGTTGGTGTATGTTTTGTTACCAGATGTTGGTGTATGTTTTGTGGCCGGATGTTGGTGTATGTTTTGTTGCCGGATGTTGGTGTATGTTTTGTTACCGGATGTTGGTGTATGTTTTGTTGCCGGATGTTGGTGTATGTTTTGTTGCCGGATGTTGGTGTATGTTTTGTTGCTGGATGTTGCCGGATGTTGGTGTATGTTTTGTTACCGGATGTTGGTGTACGTTTTCATACAAGTTGTTTTCACCCCTGTCTGTCTGTTTCTCTGTATATTTGTCTGTCTGTGAGCAGGATATCTCAAAAAAAATTGTGGACGAATTCAGACAAAATGTGGTTGACAGGTTGGCTGCGTGACGAGGACGAATTTATTTAATTTTGTTGGATTCAAATACGGATCCGGATACGAGAATTTTAAGCGATTCTTCACCATTGAGTGATAAGGCTAAAAACGAGATCTAGAATGACGTCTGAAAACATTGTGGATGGATTATGACAAAACAAGGTAGATAAGTTGGTTCAGTGACGAGGAGAAGCCGATTATATTTTGGTTCAGGTCAGCAAAAAAATTTTTTTTTTTTTTTTTTGTTGTATACTGAATCGAGGCTCGTGAAAGAGCTAACATTTATTTCACAAACAAATCAACCAGACAAACAAAACACACAAAAAGAGGGAGCGGAAGACAAGATGGGGAGAGAAGGGGAAGCACACAACCACAACATTTGAGAGCAGGGTGAAGTGTGGGAGGGAGAGGGCTTGGGGGCAGGAGGCGTGGGAGGGGGAGGGCGGGGGGGAGAGAGGTATAAAACACAAGGGGACCGAAATTAGCGGGGGTAGAAAAGATCAAGGTTTTGGATGGGGGAGGATAAGAGATGGTGGTGAACAGCTGTTTTAAAGACCTGGAGGGTGCAGTGGGATTGAAGAGAGTGAGGGAGTTTGTTCCAGAGGCGGGAGAAAAGAGGAATGAAGGAGTGAAGGTGAGCAGAAAGTCTTGATTTTGGCAGTTTAACCATAAGAGGGTTGCAAGCAGATCTTGTGCGACCTGTAGGAATATTTGGGGGACAGAGCCCAGAGAGGGCTGGGGGGGCAAGGCCAGAGAGGAGTCGGTAGAAGACGGAAAGACCACCAACCTGCCTGCGGTGAGTGAGTGAAAGGCCCTTGGAGTTAGCTTCATCGCGGGAGATTCCAATGATTCTGAACGCTTTGGTTTCAACAGCGTGAAGACGGGCTAGGTGTGAGGCGGGAGCACCAGACCAGAGGGGAGAGCAGTATTCCATAGAGCTGCGGATGAAAGCCTTGTATGTGGTGAGGAGCTCAGGTGTGCCAAGGAAGGACTTCGCACGACGGAGGATGCCCAGTCGGCGACTGGCTTTGGAGGCCAGATTTGAAAACGCGGGTGTCCGCGGGTGCACAGCGGCCTCGGCCTATCAGTGGGATACAAAACAAAAACTGTTCAGCCTGGCTGAGGTTTGCGCTCTACCGAGTGCTGTTCTAGTTACTCTCGCAGGAGGAGACGGTATTGCATTTGGGTCCGTTTGTCTGTTTGTCCACACAGAATAAATATGATTTTCTCGGCAACCGTTGGTCCGATTGACAGGGAATTTTCCACCATAGGTGCAACTCCACCTGCACAATTTTTTTACCGATAATTATGACGTCATAGGTCACGTGGTATGGGCGCCATCTTGGAAAAACCGAAAAACTTTGCACCTCTATATCTCGGAAAGAGCCGCATGGAAAATATTTTAAGACATGGCTCATTGTAAAGAACTCTCCATGTGGAATGAAATATGCTAATGATGTCATAAGTGCCTCCATTATGACATCATAATTCGACAAGTACAAAACTTCATCCAATCAAGATAAAATTTCTTGAGCATCATCTCGGGATAAATTGGTGGAGAAAAAAAAAATGTCATCAGTCACATGGTTCGACCGACATATTTGTTTTTAATACAAATGCCTTAAAAACCACTGAAAACACATCCTGGTGAGGGTCTGCAATCTCTGATTGCTCTTTCTTGCTTTTATTGTTTTGCTCTTTGTTTCCAGGCCTTACATGGATGCCGTTGTGTCTTTGGTTGCTTTGATGCTCGATACTGGGTTGCCCTGCTTTCGAGGACAAACAATCAAGTTGCTAAAGTAAGTTTGTTTATTTTATTCCCATTGTTTGCCGGATGCATTTTATTAGTCCCCTACCGGTGTACACCGGAGGGGACTATAGGTTTGCACGCCGTCAGTCCGTCAGGCCGTCAGTCCGTCAGTCTGTCCGTCTGTCAGTCCGTCACGCAAAGAACAGTTTTCCGGACTTTTTTTTTTTCTAAACTCTTAATGCTAATGATTTCAAACTTGGTACATGGTTTCCTCATGATAAGTTACAGATCAAGTTCGAACTTCACGACGTTTCGATCATTTTTGACAAAGTTATGGCACTTTGAACTTTGGTAATTCTGACAATTCTGATGATCCTTAACTCAGTGCCATTTTAAGTTTTAATTTCCTTTAAAAACCATTTTCTCCAATAATAGGACCGATTGAGATCAAATTTTCACCGTAGGGGGTCTCGGTCTGTAGAATATTTTAATGGTAATTTTGACGTCACAGGTCATGTGGTTCGGCCGCCATATTGTTTTTCGTGAAAACACGAAAACCCCTTTTTCTCTGCAACGGCTGAACAGATCGAGGCCAAACTTTGCAGGCAGAATCGCATACCCATGACGAACAAAAAAGTCAACGAGCATGACGTCATGCATCACATGGTTTCAGAGTTATGACGTTTTTAAGCATGAACCTTTAAAACCGAGCCCCTCCCTCATTTTTCATCCAATCGAGGGGAAACTTCACAGATATGTTCAGCATGTCAGTCTACTAAAATGTCCTTTTGGAATTTGCGATAGGTCTCGTGGTTTGGCAGATATCGTTAATTAAAAGAAAATGTTTAAAAAATGGATATCTCTTGAATCGCTGGTACCTCAGACCGTGAGTTGGTAATTATATAATTCACACAGTGCAATACGTGCAGGCCGCTCCACGGAGCGACCTTGCGGGCTTATCAACGAGGCGAGGCGTGACACACATGTGTCTCAGCATACCTCAGATAAAGTTTGAAAACCAGCATCAACCGTGCATAAATTTGCATATTCGATCATTTTTGACAAAGTTATGGCACTTTGAACTTTGGTAGGGGACATGTATTGCAGCGCAATACTCAGAATGCTTGTTCATTTTAAAATATTAATTTCTGGCATTAATGGGGGGAAAATCATTAAATGTTTTGCGTTCACCATCACTCTGTCTATGATGTATTCTTTACCCTCCTGCATTTTGTGGATGCCTCGGTGGGACGCTCGTTTGTTCTTGGGCTACGTTGCAGTTCCTTCCCGGAATGATTATTTGCTCTCTTTAGTATATACACGTTTGATGTTGTTTTGATGGCTGGGGGGAGGGGGAAGGAGTGGGAGAGGTTGTTTTGCAGTTTCCTTTCTTATTTTGTCCACCTTGAATTATTACCCTCGCCTCAAGAGAGGGTATTGCATTTGAGTCCGTTTGTTTGTTTGTTTGTCTGTTTGTCCGCACAGAATAAATATGATTTTCTCTGCATCCGTTGGTCTGATTGAAAGGAAATTTTCACCATAAGTGCAACTCCACTTGTAGGATTTTAAAATTAATAATTATGACGTCATACGTCACGTGGTACGGGCACCATCTTGGAAAATCCGAAAAAATTTGCACCTCTATATCTCCGAAAGCGCTTCATAGAAAAAATTGAGACGTGGCTCATTGTGAATAACTATCCATGGGAATAAAATATTTTAATGATGATGTCATAGGTGCCTCCATTATGACGTCATAATTCAACAAGTACAAAACTTCATCCGATCAAGATGAAATTTCTTGAGCGTCATCCAGGGATAAATTGGTGGAGAAAAAAAATTATGACGTCATTGGTCACGTGGTTCAGTCACCATCTTGGAAAACCCGAAAAAAATTGCACCTCTATATCTCCGAATGCGCTAAATAGAAAAAAAATTGAGACATGGCTCATTGAAAAGAACCCTCCATAGGGAATAACATATGTTAATGATGATGTCATAGGTTCCTCCATTATGACGTCATAATGCGACAAGTACAAAACTTCTTCCGATCAAGGTGAAATTTCTTGAGCGTCATCGAGGGATAAATTGGTGGAGAAAAAAAATAGATGACATCATCGGTCACGTGGTTCGGCCACCATATTTGTTTTTAACGCAAAAGCCTTAAAAACCACTGAAACACATCCTGGCGATGGTCTGCAATCTCTGATTGCTCTTTTTTGTTTACATTTGCAACAAACTACACTTCCATGGCAATTGCAATTTGCTTGGATTGATCCTTGTCGGTATCTCGTTCGTTGGTGAAGGACGCACTCGGAATGATTCTTCCTTGTTCATTTCTGGAAGCACAATGTCACTATTTAAATGAACACATTTTTAAAGATATGCAAAATCCTATTAATCCCATTGTAGTTCTACTGTACCCTGTATTGAATCCTTTATGTTTTGATTCCCTCAAACCAAGGAAACCCCCTACCTGGTGATGTAATGTGATGGTTTACTAATTACCATGTCACATGTTTCATTACAGGCAGCGATTTGCACCCAATCTTAGTGAAAGGGATGCAGCAAATTACATGATAAAGATTATCCAGAACTGCTTCCTCAGCAACAGGTATTTCTTTGAACACAGGGTAAAGTGATATGATGTCATATAAATGAGCGGAACTGTTGCAACCAGATAAAATAGTTTAACCCAATTCGTTTCCTCACTTATCGTTTGTCTTTATTTTTCAGGAGTAAAACCTACGACATGATTCAGTATTACCAACACCAGATCCCCTACTAAATGGCCTCGGACGCCGGTTCCTGTGGCGGTTCGTACGTAGTCTCGATTGTTCTTGCTGTTTCCTTGGCACCAAACCCAAACCTTGAGGCAGGAAATAAAGTTGTGCTTTTTTGTCAGAAGCAAGTATTTGCTTGTTCGGTTACCATATGTTTTTGCACAGTGTGTGGCCCTATTGGTATGTCCAATTCCCATTGGATTTTCATTTTGGCAATCTCTTTTGTGTGGGTTCGGTGGTGAGTACACCTCATCGTTGTTGTACTGCACACGTGCTTTCTTTGATGTATTATTCCTCATTGAAAAAAAACCGGTTTGTTACCGTGGTTTCATATTCTGCGGGGATGTATCACTCTTATAAATATCCGTGTAGTTTAATTATCCTTAGACGATGGTAATCGGTGTTCATATTCTTTGTTTTACGTATTTATCATTCTGAAGGTGTTTTTGTTTAATTAAGTACATCATCCAATTTTCCCTTTCTTTAATGATCGGTGAGCAGGATTTTGTTCGATACTTGTACAGTACAGTATGTCGTTATTAATTAATTATTTGTTTAACTTATTACTGACAATTTTGTGCTCTCTACCACATACAGGTAGCATGCTCACCTTTGAGGTGTTTAATCTGGGTTCGAACCCGACCCACCGATAAATCTGTCATTCTGCACCTTCACAGATGGCACCAATTATTTAATAATATAAAGTTTTGAACATTCAGTTTAGGACATTTGACGACAATTTTGTGAAGTATTTTCAAAAATGTCACAGAGCAGGTATACACACAAGCCTTATTTTGATTAATATTGATCTCCGATTTTTCGGGTTCTCTCCTTTTATTATTTATTTATTTTGTGCCAAAGAGACTCCCACAAAGCACGTCGGTGTTGGGTAGGTTTAATTTTTGTGATATTGATTTTGTAACAGGTGTCGTTTCAATGTCACTTTCCACATAAACAAGACTTCCTTTTTTGTTCCAGACTCCAGGGGGGGTTTTAATGTGTTTCCACTCACCTTTGCACCTTACTCTTCTGGAAGAGTATAACAACATACAAAGTTGAGTTTTTATCGTTTTGCTTATCTAAAGGATGGGAACAGAATTATTGTAAGACAGTAAAGAACCTACATCACCTGTAGAACATGATAATTGTGTAATAATTTTAAATTAGAGCTTGATTGAAATGCTGTAAAAAAGCTACCTTGTCTCTGCATATGAGGAAATAAACCTTGTTTCAGTATATATGAAGGTTTTATTCTTATTTTTGTATCCGAAGTCAAGGTTTGTGGAAGGGTGAACCTCGACTCCCAGATTATCATCATCATCATGTACCATGCTCTATACACAGTGCCGGTTCTCCCGAAGCATTTTATTTGGCATGGAGTACAATCCCAGATGGGTCGCCGCTCCAATGCAAGTTACTTGTCCGAGGGAGCAGGGATTTGTAATTTAGCCAGGGTGTCTGTGATAGGTTGCCAACTATTTGGAAGGGACACCGTGGTATCTTTAACATCCACCGACAAGTGCAAGACACTCTGCTTAACATCCATGTGAGGGATGGTTTACACGTTCATGAATCTCCGAACTAGCGGACACGAATCTCCTGCAAGCGAGACACAAGGATGATAATTTATTACTGGGTTAGGATTCAAACCCAGGCTAGATAGGTCCGAGGTGAGTGTGTATACCTCTAGGTTATCCTGCCAGCTCCTCTACTACTTCCAAATCGACTACCTTGCTTGCTGCTGATAAGTGGCCAAGTCGGGACACGAATGGTCACATGGCTAACCTTTTTTTGGCCTTGACATGAGCCACCTCAGCTGTTCACATCGATGAAACAACTGATTTGGTCCAAACAAGGTAATCGCGTGACTTCATTCTTCCTTTATCCTGGTGTTGGCAAACGGTTAAGGTGGCTGGCACAAGATCCTCCGGTCTTGAATTCAAGCCCCTGTTGTTCCATTTAACACCAGGCAGGTCGACTCGGCCTGTCCTCCTTCCGAGGTCCGCAAAATGAGTAACAGCTAGCTGCGTCAAGTGGTGCAGCCACGTCCCCAGGAAAAATGATGCAGCCAAGCAATCACAGGCTGCATAGGAATAAATAAATTAATTTTTCCTTTTAGAAATGAAGATTTTTGATTGCAATTCTGGACTGAACAAACAAACTTTATAGCTTCCGGAATCTATAATTGTGATGAATCTGCTCTTAAAAACATTTTTCTTCATGTAACAACACTTTTTTTTCCTTCTTTTTATTTGTATACAAGATCGAGGCTCGTGAAAGAGCCAACATTAATCACACACAAAAAAACGGACACAAAACAATAACTTTGGTTGGAAAAACTGCCAAGTAAGACCTTCATGAGGAGGAGTAATGAAAATGCAATTATCTGTTGTTTTAGCCAAGTGTTTGCTGGTGGAAACGACGTAGTTGGGCAACGTTATGGAACAAACATTCAGACAATCCATCGTTTCCCTTCATGTACCGAGCTAAACTGTACGCTTCAGTACACACTGTAGCTTGCGTGGCGGAAGAGCACACAAAACTGGGTTCAGAGTTCACGTTGTGGATTTCTGTATCAAACAAAGCACTGTTGTTCTCGTTTTAAAAACTGCCCATTATATTTGCTGTCATCACTATTTCATTGGTTTATCTGTTGCACTTGAACTATCAGATGGAGTCATGTATTTATTATGTCACGTGTCATGGGGAAGGGGTTGCAAAAGGAGGTGAGAGGAGTGGAGAGAATGGTGGTTGGAGATGAGGAGGTGATGGAGGGAGAGAAGGGTATGGACCTGGTATGGACCAGAAGAGGATCACAATTCCACCAAATTTGCATAAACAAGGATATCCAAGGAATTTTGACAAGGTCGGAGGCCATTTGACCCATCGTGCCTGCACCACATTAATTAAACGTATTATTTTATCTACTTTTAATAATTCCACTGGGAGGGGTACGAAGGAGAACAGTTGGAGCAGGCACAAGGACATCACCCTTCACCAGTGTTCTCTGATATTGATTGATTGTTTATCCTCCTTGTTCCGTTAGACACATGAAAGCCCACAGAATCTTGTTTCTCACAGTCTGAGAGTCCTTTGGGTACTTTTTTGCAAACTCCAAGCGGGCGTTCATGTGTCTTTCACTGAGGAGAGGCTTCCGTCTGGCCACTCTGCCATAAAGCCCAGATCGGTGGAGTGTTGCAGTGATGGTTGTCCTTCTGGAAGTTCCTCCCATCTCCACACAGGATTAGACTGCCAGGTGTTCCAATTTTTCATTTCATTTCGTGACCTGAAAATCGGGTGGGCATCAGATTGGCATGATAATATAGAAAAAATTAAGAAATAATGTTCATGACTTTTCACAAGTCAGATTCTGGTACGTTAGTCTGTAATATAATGTTGAAATGTATAATTTTATTTCCAAAATCTCCGTTTAGCCTCGAACGCATTTCGATGTATTGACCAATGAGGATCGCGCTTATTCGCGCTACGAACGATGTCTGGGCTTCCGGCTGCGAGTAAACAAAATGGCGGCCTCCAGTAGCAGCGACGGTGACGAGGGTGGGAGCGAGAAACGCTGTTATATGTGCATTTCTCCGGCCAAAAGATCAAGTTTAATACCTTTTAGTGATATAACATGGCCACGATATTTGCAATTTGTTCTTACGTGGCAGAATTTAGAAGGTGATCAAGCTGAAATTGCGAGAAATTTCGTGAAGAACCACGCTGACGAATTCGGCGAACGTGGCAACAGTATGGTAACAATACCTGCTATAGCTATACCGCATGATGCAGCGTTTCATCAAGTGTGTTATTCACGATTTACCGATAAACAACGAGTGAGCAGGGTGCAAAGCAGCATGAAAAAGAGAGAAGAAAATGCAGCCAATACTGGTAGGTTGAATAACTTGAATAATAAATCATGACAATGCTTCAAAACTTAGTTTGATTTTTTTTTTTGTGAGGTATATGTAAAATGATTTTGTGTGTAGTCGAACGATTTTGAATTGAAGGAACTGTCCAATATTTATGCAAGGAGGTAGGGCCGAGGTGAAACAAATAAATTTTTTAAAGGAAGTCTGAGGAAGGGGGGGGGGGGGGGGAGGGAATCTAGTCGGGCTAACCATGACTTGAGGTCTAGACATTTTAAACTCACATAATTTTAATTGTTTTCTTTTATGTGTATTTATTGCAGCTTCAACATGCAATGACATCAACGTCAACATTGACAAGGTGCATAAAGGCCCACAACCAGTCAAGAAACGTGCTCTACGCTCCAGCTTAGGCAAGCCCAAATGTTCAGCCAGATCCCAATATGTGTTGCCTAATATATGCATCCTTTGTCAGAAAGAGAGAACAATCAATACAGGCAAAAGGGGCCGAAGAAAAGAGCCTCTAACAAGGTGCTCAACAATTGAGGCACCAAGACTGCAGCAAGCTGCTAAAGACAACAACAATACAAACCTGCTGCTTCAAATTCAAGACCGCGATTGTGTTGCGATAGAGGTAAAATACCATGGTCGCTGCTACAAGGAGTATACCCGGTATTTAGGCAAGCTAGCAACAACACCTAATGCAGAGCAACAAGGAGACTCCAACTACTCAGAAGCATACACATTATTTTGTGCAACAGTCAAGGATCTTATAATAGACAACAAGGAAATCTACAGACTGAAACGACTTAATGACATGTTCATGAAACAAATCAAAGCAACACACAGAATAGAATCAAACTACAAAAGTGGCTTTCTCAAGACAAGACTGATGAAAACATTTCCACAACTATGCTTTCTAACCCCGTATATGCGCTGCCAAGGACACCTTGTGTATGTTAATGACATCTCCACTGAAGTGCTGGTTGAAGAAAAGAAAGTGTTGCAAGAAACCATGCATGGTTCAGGTGATGACACAACAGAGACAGAACAAACATCCGACTCTGAACCAACCCCACCAAAGCAACCTGGGTATACTGAGAATAACCTTAGAGAACACTACTTCACTGCGCTACAATTGAGAAATGCAATAGATGAGATCAAGCCAAATATGCCATGGCCCCCAACCTCTGAGCACCTGACAACAAATGCCGCAGAAGCAATTGTACCTGCCTGTCTCTATAACTTTATTGCATGGATGGTGGGAGTGTCTGACGAACCTGATTCTGATGAGTTTGTAAAGATAGAATCTACAATACATCGAAGAATTCTCACAATTGCACAGGACATCATATACCTCCAATCAAAGGGAAGGAAACAGATGCCCAAACATTTGTCACTTGCAATGACAGTACGTCATCTCTCAGGTTCAGCCCAATTAATCAGCCTACTGAACGGGGTTGGTTACTGCGTCTCAAACTCTGTCGTCTTAAATCATGACACTGCACTGGCTAACCAAGAACTACATCGTGGAGAGGATGCTCTTCCATCAATCATTCAGGCGGGCAAGCATGTCTCGTATGGGACAATAATGACTTCGGGGAGGAGACATTGTCTGGGAGTGGAACAACGCACAATACCAATGGGATTATAATACAGCGACCAAGTCAATCCCATGAAGTAGTACAACCAGCACCAGTCACTACAGTTAAGAGGACGCGGGAGAGATCGATGCAGCCACCTGCAGTGAACCTTGCCACATATTATGGAGGGAAAAACGAAGGACCCGCTCCATTCGCAACCAGCGTTCCATTGGATCGAGCAACGTACTTCCCATTACTCCAGCACCCTAAGACGATAGACCTAGCATACCACATCACCAAGTACAACATTGACGGGACTCTGCCATCTTGGACAGGATTCAACCAACTACTGTCTTGTGTTGAAGTTCCACCAAAGAGCGTGATAGGGTATCTCCCTGTCATTGATGCCACTCCGACTGAAATGAATACGGTACTAACAATACTGCAGAGAAGTGTTCAGATCGCCGACAAGTTACAGTTGGAAACAGTCGTCATTGTCGTTGACCAAGCCATCTATTGCAAGGCACAGCTCATTAGATGGAAGAATGCACAGTTCATGAAGAGACTGGTAATTCGACTTGGGGCATTCCACACTGCAATGTCCTTTCTTGGCTGTATTGGAAAGAGATTTCGAGATGGTGGTCTCCAAGACATCCTGGTTGAGTCAGAGATTGTTGCAGTGGGGTCTGTGAATGGAGTGTTCAGCGGCAAGCATTACAACAGGGCAGTTCGAGCCCATAAGCTGATGTCAGACGCGATGCAGCAGATGCTCCTGGATGCATATTTTGAATCTATTCCAGAACATGAAGCGGGTAGAGTGAAGGAACTTTTGTCAAACTTAGCTGAAGCTTTCCCACATCCAAACTACCATGTCATTCTCAACAGTGACAAGTTCAAAGACTTCAAAACCTCCTTTGACAAATTCTTAGAAGCAAGTGACACCAAACCAACATTTCGCTTCTGGAGTTCATACATTGAGACGGTGGAGCTTCTCTGGCCCATCTCGAGTTTATCATGACGTCAATGCGCACTGGTTCGCTTGTACGCCGCGTAATTGTCTTTGATGGGTTAAAATATCACCCCTTACACACTTATTGGACCTATTAACAGTTTCAAAATAGCATTGGTAAACCACCATGGATCGTAGTAGCAACACCAATCACAAATATTGTACAAAAATTTTAAATTATGCAGGTTTTAAGGTCCAAAAACCTGACTTTCTGATAAATGCATCAACAGCATGTTATTTTACCAAGTCGTTAAAACAACATTTTTACTACTTTTGGGGATCTGAATTAATAAATATTGCTGCCAAGACCAATGTGAACATGACATCATATAGTTTGTGTTGTTTTTTTACTGTGTAAATGGGTATTTCAAATGTAACATACAATTGGTGTATACTGGTGTTTTGGGGCAGCGGTTCTCGGTAACGTACCACGATATCGCTTGTGAAAAAAAACAAGATGTTTTGGAGGTCATAAGGCTTCATCCCACACCCTTCTTGCCAAATCCCTAGGTTCAGGTCATGAAATCAAAAAAAAAATAGATATCCACCCTATGGCCCTGTGTCTAGATCTCTGGAGCTCAGCCAGAGTGACCATCGGGTTCTTGGTCACCTCTCTTACCAAGGCCCTTCTCCCCCGATTGCTCAGTTTGGCCGGGCGGCCAGCTCTAGGAAGAGTCCTGGTTGTTCCAAACTTCTTCCATTTAAGAATTATGGAGGCCACTGTGCTCTTGGGAACCTTCAATGCAGCAGAGATTTTTTTTGTAGGCTTCCCCAGATCTGTGCCTCGACACAATCCTGTCTCTGAGCTCTGCAGGCAGTTCCTTCGACCTCATGGCTTGGTTTTTGCTCTGAAATGCATTGTCAGCTGTGATACCTTATTTCGACAGGTGTGTGCCTTTCCAAATCATGTCCAATCAATTGAATTTACCACAGGTGGACTCCAATAAAGGTGTAGAAACATCTCAAAGATGATCAAGAGAAATCGGAGGAACCTGAGCTAAATTTCAAGTGTCATAGCAAAGGGTATGAATACTTATGTCAATGTGATATTTCAGTTTTTCATTTTTAATAAATTTTCAAAACTTTCTAAAATCCTGTTTTCTCTTTGTCATTATGGGGTATTGAGTGTAGATTGATGAGGGAAAAAATGAATTTAAACGATTTCAGCATAAGGCTGCAACATAACAAAATGTGAAAAAAGTGAAGGGGTCTGAATACTTTCTGAATGCACTATATATATATATAATAAAAGGCGGTGTGTGTGTGTGTGTGTGTGTGTGTGTGTGTGTGTGTTTGTGTATGTCGTTGGTTGTTACCTAAATTTGTGGGTTTCTGGAGGTGGAACAGAGTCCTCCCAGGACCCAAATTATCCACCTCCTCTTCGGTAAGGAATCACAGTTCATGGACCAAGCTGTTCAACTTTTTCAGAGTTTTGCTCCAAGGAATCTTTTCAGGACCTTCATTGAACCCCGGATTGCCCTCCAGTTGTAGTTCATTTGTGGTAATATTCCCAGGGATGGTTTTTTAAAAATCTCAGTGAGGTTCTTCTTCATCATTCGTGTTGCTCCAATTATCACTGGTACAATTTTGATTCTCTTCATCTTCCAAGATCTCTTGACTTCATTTTTGAGGTCCTGGTATTTGGTCATTTTCTTGATTTCTGCGTTGTTTAGGCCAAAATCGCTGGGTACTGATATCTCAATCATCAATGCTCCCTTTTCCTTTTTGTTCTTGATTACAATGTCCGGACGCAATGCTTTGTTTTCTATGTTCACCCTTGATGGAATCATCAGGTCATACGTGAGCATGACGTCCTCATTTCAATGATTATCCTTGGTTCGTGTTTCCATGAGTTTTCTAGTACTGGGATGTTAAATTTTTTGCAGATGTGCCAAGGAATGACTGCATACTTTGTTGTGCTGTTGTGTTTAAAGTTGTGTATGCAGAATCAAGGCTCGTGTAAGAGCTAATACATTAAACATGAAAACATGCACAGCTCATGGGAGGTAGGGGGTAAAAAGAAAATCAAAGAAAACTAATACAGCCAAAGAAAGAACTTAAGTTGACAAAATCCTGACGGAGCGAGGGAAGCCTTGAGGGACCAGGCCGCCGCGCATGCGGTGCGAACACAAAACGACTAATTACACACAAGTTTGCACGAATTACAAACCAAGACCAACTAGAAACACACAGTAACACATACACAGTAAAATAACCAGTGGAAATTTGACAAAGACACGAATGAGAAAATACTTAACTTTGATGATGTGGAGAGCTCGAAGGACGCTTCGTCACTGGAGGAACCGAAAGTCCAATTGGACACAAACATCAGAAGACTGCATGCACATTGGACACAAACATGCTGAGCTAAACATATCAAGAACTCGTGTACCACCTCGATGTCAGGTGTGACAAATGGAGCTCACATTGGACTTTATGAGTTTCTGCATCATATTAAACAAGAGGTATCACTGTATCAATTGTGGTTCTAAATATATTTACAACCAAAGTTGTCCGGGTTTTTTTGAACTTCCTGTACAAACACACATACATACGTACGTACATACATACATACACCAGATAGACTGACAAACCCTGTTCCATACAGCATTGCCCTACGGGCTACACTGTAAAAAGTTCATTTAGAAAAATTGTTTCTACATAATTTGTAATTTATTTAAATGTAGCATTATTGGTAGGGGTTTTTTTTTTATACAAGATCGAGGCTCGTGAAAGAGCAAACATTAATCACACAGAAAGACAAACCGACACATAAAACATATAACATGGGGAGCGGTACACGAGAGGGGGAGGAACCCAAACACAACATCTGAGAGCAGGGACATCGAGAGATCTGTGGGAGGGAGAGGGCTTGGGGGGGTGCATGGGAAGGGGGGGTGGGAGAGGTATAAAACATATGGACACTGCCAGGACTTCCAGGAAAGAAGTTGGAGATTGAAAGAGGTGGATTTGGGGATGGGGGAAGATAAGAGAATGGTGGTGAACAGCTGTTTTAAAGACCTGGATGGAGGAGTGGGATTGAAGGGATTGAGGGAGTTTGTTCCAGATGCGGGAGAAAAGAGGAATGAAAGAGTGAAGGTGAGCAGAGAGCCGAGATTTCGGCAGTTTAACCATCAGAGGGTTGCTGGCAGATCTTGTGCGACCTGTAGGAATATTTGGGGGACAAAGCACAGAGAGAGCTGGGGGAGCAAGGCCGGAGAGGAGTCGGTAGAAGACAGAAAGACCACCTACCTGTCTGCGGTGAGTGAGTGAAAGGCCCTCGGAGATAGCTTCATCGCGGGAGATTCCAATGATTTTGAAAGCTTTGGTTTCAACAGCGTAAAGCCGAGCTAAGTGTGAGGCAGGAGCACCGGCCCATAGGGGAGAAGAGTATTCCATTGAGCTGCGGATGAAAGCCCTGTATGTGGTGAGGAGCTCAAGTATGCCGAGGAAGGACTTCGCACGACGGAGGATGCCCAGTCGGCGACTGGCTTTGGAGGCCAGCTTGGAAATGTGGTTTTCCTAAGAAAGATCATGGCAGATAGTGAGATGCAAAAGCTTGAGCGACAGAACTTCTTGGAGAGGATTGTTGAGAAAGTAGATGGGAGGGTTGTCCAGTCGATCTTTTCGGAGAGACATCGGAAGAGTGTGAGATTTGTCAAGATTGAAAGACATGTTCCACTTGTTTGACCAGCCTGTGATTTTGTCCAGGTCTTCAGAGAGTGAGGAGGCTGCATTCTTCCGATCTGAGGGAAGAGGAATGGAGCGGCAGACAGTGGAGTCATCAGCAAAGAGATAGAGAGGATTTTCCAGAGAGTCGGAGAGATCATTGATAGACCAGAAAAAGCACAGGGCCCAGAACACTGCCTTTGGGAACTCCAGCCTGAACAGGAAGGGGAGATGAGAGAAATCCATTCAGGGCCACACGTTGACTACGACCAGAGAGGAAGTCCGCAAGCCATGCATGTAGATTTCCATGCATACCATAGGAGGAGAGTTTGGTGAGCAGAGCTGGGGGCCAGACCGTATCGAAGGCACGTGATATGTCAAGGGAGACGGCTCTGATTTCCTGTTTGGCATTGAGGACCTCCATCCATTGTTGAGACAGCAGAAGCAGCCTGTCCAGAGTAGAATGACCTGGACTGAATCAAAATTGATGATCGGAGATCAAGCCATTGGAGAAGAGGCAGGATTTTTTTTTTTTAAACAAGAGGTATCACTGTAGGCAGGAGCACCAGCCCAGAGGGGAGAGCAGTATTCCATTGAGCTGCGGATCAAAGCCTTGTATGTGGTGAGGAGCTCAGGTGTGCCAAGGAAGGACTTCGCACGACGGAGGATGCCCAGGCGGCGACTGGCTTTGGAGGCCAGATTTGAAATGTGGTTTTCCCAGGAATGATCATGGCAGATAGTGAGACCCAAAAGCTTGAGTGACAGAACTTCTTGGAGAGGATTATTCAGAAAGTGGATGGGAGGGTTGTCCAGTCGGTCTTTTCGGAGAGACATCGTAAGAGTGTGAGATATGTCAGGATTGAAAGACATGTTCCACTTGTTTACCCAGTCTGTGATTTTGTCCAGTCCTGCAGAGAGTGAGGAGGCTGCAGACTGCCGATCTGAGGGATGAGGAATGGAGCGCAAGAGAGTAGAGTCATCAGCAAAGAGATAGAGAGGATTTTCAAGAGAGTCAGAGAGATCATTGATGAAGACCAGGAAAAGCACAGGGCCCAGAACACTGCCTTGGGGAACTCTAGCCTGAACAGGAAGAGGAGATGAGAGAAACCCATTCAGGGCCACACGTTGACTACGACTAGAGAGGAAGTCCGCGAGCCATGCGTGGAGATTTCCATGGATACCAAAGGAGGAGAGTTTGGTGAGCAGAGCGGGGTGCCAGACCGTATCGAAGGCACGTGATATGTCAAGGGAGACAGCTCTAATTTCCTGTTTGGCATTGAGGACTTCCATCCATTGTTGAGAAAGCAGAAGCAGCATGTCCAGAGTAGAGCGACCAGGTCTGAAACCAAATTGATGATCAGAGATCAAGCCATTGGAGAAGAGGAAAGATTTCATATCTGAAGCAATGATGGATTCCATGACTTTGCTGATAATTGGGAGAAGGCTGATTGGTCTGTAGTTGCTAGGATCTGTTTTTGCACCTTTTTTGTGCAAAGTGGTGATGTTGGCTGATTTCCAAGCAGATGGCAGATGACCTTGAGCAAAAGAGAGGGTGAAGAGAACAGAGAGAGGGAGTGAAAGAGCGGAAGAACAGGATTTTAGGACCCGTGGGCTGATGCCGTCAGGTCCAGTTGCAGAATCAGAGTCGAGGATTGACAGAAACTTTTCCACCATGTCAGGAGGAAAGGACACAGAGTCCAGGATCAGCTGGGTACGACTGGGTACGGTGGGTACAGAGAGGGATGGGTTTGGGACACAATATTTAGAGGCAAACATAGAGTAGAGGCATTCAGCTTTTTCCCGTGCGGAGTCAGCCGTGTAGCCGTTTGAGGTGAGGGAGGGGATGGAGGGGGAACAAACACCAGAAACAGATTTGACCAGATGCCACCCGGATTTGGAAGAGGGAGACAGATAAGAGAGTTCGGTCTTGAGACAACACAACAACATGCATTTTAA
>NC_136274.1:14089382-14206207 GCF_964187855.1 Myxine glutinosa
GGGGAAAGGGGAAAGGGGAAATCCTTCGTATTCGAATTCGTAAACACGAAATATGAATTAAAATTTAATTCATATCGCACAAAATCGACACAAAACACGATCGCATAAAGGTGAAAAAACGCAATCGATTTTCGCCCTGAATTACGTGCAAACGTGTGACGTGTGACGGGATGGAACATCACGTGATCGCTCTGAGCGATCGATTGCAACTCTGCGTCCTGTCGTGGGCGTGGCCAACGTGGCCTCATGCTCCCAGGTGATTGGCTAACTTGAGCTCGAGAGAGCCATAATGCGCTACGTTATGGCAAAAAATATGGATCTGAGGATGAAAGGGAAAAAAACCTATGTGGTGTGAATGGCAATGTTCGTCGCTGAAATGTGAAAAAAGGCAATTGCTTTTCGCTCTGAAATACATGCGAACGCGTAACTGAGTTAATGGCAGCAAGGAACATCACGTGATCGCTCTGAGCGAATCAGCGCGCTGCTCTGCGACCGGTCAGATTCCGTGCATAATATTCCTCGCTGAAATGCGCTGAGGTAAAAATATGGTTAAAATTTTTTATGAAATCAATTTTTAGGTCGGCCATGTTCTTACCAGGCTCCATGGCCATGTCTGTGCCAAATATCAAGTACGTGAGCCTCTCCGTTTAGGAGTCTATCAGTAACATCACACACACACACACACACACACACACACACACACACACACACACACACACACACACACACACACACACACACACACACACACACACACACACACTCACACACACACACACACACACACACACACACACACACACACACACACACACACACACACACACACACACACACACACAAACTGTGTTATATATACTTAGATATCATGAAACATTTACATTTTGTAGTCCATGGTATAATTTAAATAAACATAAATGCAAAGTACACCCCTACATTTATCACTACTTCAAATACCTAAAATTAGAATCAGGTACACCAGCTCAGGTGCAAATGATTAGAACATCGTTAGAGAGGATCTTGGAGGAACCTGTCTTATTTAAACCTCAGACATTTAGTTTAGTTTGCTCTTTGTCGTTGAAGTGTGCATCGTCACCATGCCTAGATCAAAAGAGCTCTCTGATGCCTTCGGAAAGAAGGTTATAGATGCCTACGAGTCTGGGGAGGCATTTGAAAAGATCTCCAAACAATTTGAAATCAATCATTCGACTGTCCAGAAGATCATCTACAAGTGGAGGAGATTCCAAACAACTGGGTTGGAGAGCGAGGAGCTCGGGGTTGGAGAGCGAGGGGTTGGAGAAGGAGGAGCGAGGCGTTGGAGAAGGAGGAGCGAGGCGTTGGAGAACGAGGAGCGAGGCGTTGGAGAACGAGGAGCGAGGGGTTGGAGAACGAGGAGCGAGCGGTTGGAGAGCGAGGAGCGAGGGGTTGGAGAGCGAGGGGTTGGAGAGCGAGGGGTTGGGGAGCGACGGGTTGGAGAGTGAGGAGCTCGGTGTTGGAGGGTGAGGAGTGAGGGGTTGGAGAGTGAGGAGCAAGGAGTTGGAGAGTGAGGAGTGATTGGAGAGGAGAGTGAGGAGCGATTGGAGAGGAAAGTGAGGAGCGATTGGAGAGGAGAGTGAGGAGCGATTGGAGAGGAGAGTGAGGAGCGATTGGAGAGTAGTGTGAGGAAGGATTGGAGAGGAGTGTGAGGAGGCATTGGAGGGGAATGTGAGGAGGAGTGGATTGGAGAGGCATGAGGGTGGAGAGAGGAGTGTCAGGTGGAGAGGAGTGAGGAGTCACATATTATGTGAAATAAATAATTTGTGTTCATTACACCATTTCTGGATCTGACGAATTGTCAGTGACCATTTTGTAAAATTTAATGTGCAGCATCTAAATCAAGATGTCCAAATGTCACACATGTCCGTGCCCGTGGGATTCCCACGGGTGATCCCACTAGTATATATATACTATATATATACTATATACTTTATATATATATACTGTATATATATATATATATATATATATATATATATATATATATATATATATATATATATATATATATATATATTGTTACGCAACCGTGATTAACACCACAGTTACGGATGGCCGATTTGCGAGACTTTACACTCCCGAGGCGAAAACTCAATGGCGGATTAAAGCTCAACACAAAGTTAAACGCGCGGAATGGCGGACACAGCAAAGCTCCGCCCGCCGCCTTATCTACTAAAATGAAACACCCAGGAAAACTGCGTTCAGATATATACAGAAAATAATATAAGGATTTATTATTTATAAGTAAAGACAGTGAAAAAGCCCGCGCCGGTAATCTATCTATAATTCCAGTAATCTCTGTCTGTCTGTCTGTACGTTTGTACGTTTGTCTGTGACCGCTGTTTCTCGACAACCACGGGTCCGATATACTTTTAACTTGCCAGGTATATTGCTGGGGACCCGAGGATGTGCCTTTTCAAGGTTTCATATTAATCGGACAATTACTTACCGAGCTATGTCCAAAAAACGATTCAACCAATCAGAGAGCAGCGAACGATCGCGTGTGCCGAACGTGGCGGGCACACTCTGCCTCGGATGGCACATTTGAGAGCGTATTCATTTATTTCACGTTTGCAAACTATGTTGGCGTTAAACTATGTTTTACAACTAATAAAAACGAATTTGCGATTCATTCGCTTTCCTGCTCGTTTGTGCACGCGATGGCGATTTCTTTACCAAACTCCGGAAGCCGTTCGCTTTGGACCAAACCATTGCATGTAAATAGAGGGGGGGGGATTGTCACCACTCGCAAGCCGTTCGCTTTGGACCAAACCATTTCATGTAAATAGAGGGGGGGGATATAATTTTAGATATAGATATAGTACGGGCATGCCCTAGTCTATCTATAATTCCAGTAATCTCTGTTTGTACGTTTGTTTGTCTGTGACCGCTGTTTCTCGACAACCACGGGTCCGATATACTTTTAACTTGCCAGGTATATTGCTGGGGACCCGAGGATGTGCCTTTTCAAGGTTTCATATTAATCGGACAATTACTTACCGAGCTATGTCCAAAAAACGATTCAACCAATCAGAGAGCAGCGAACTATCGCGTGTGCCGAACGTGGCGGACACACTCTGCCTCGGATGGCACATTTGAGAGCGTATTCATTTATTTCACGTTTGCAAACTATGTTGGCGTTAAACTATGTTTTAAAACTAATAAAAACGAATTTGCGATTCATTCGCTTTCCTGCGCGTTTGTGCACGCGATGGCGATTTCTTTACCAAACTCCGGAAGCCGTTCGCTTTGGACCAAACCATTTCATGTAAATAGAGGGGGGGGATATAATTTTAGATATAGATATAGTACGGGCAATGCCCTAGTACTAATAAATCGAATAAGCCTAAATTGGGATCCCAGACACAACAGATATCAAACACGATACGAGGGAGGTGAATACGAAAATAACACGTCTTTTTGGTTTATGCACAGTGTATTCGCGGGTACGGCCTTATCTCGTCCTTGTCGTCTTGGTGACCGCCGTCCAACACCCGGCTCCTTTCGGCCCCGATGTACCCACGAGGCCTCGCTCCAAGTTCCACAAGCCCCGATCGCACACCACGATGTCCCTCGCTCCAAGTTCCACAAGGCCTCGCTCCAAGCACCACGCGTCCGACGCAGGCCAGCGGCTCCACACGAGGTCGATTTCCACAAGGTCCGTGCACCAAAGGTTCAACGTAAGCTGCACAAAGCAAGCGAACTCCACTTGACTCGACTCTCTTTTGGGAGTGCTGGCAGCCAAGTGCCAACTGTTCGGTGCCAACTGCCAACTCCGACGAACTGCTCACGAACTGTTGCGAACTGCTCTGTGCCAACTGCCAACGAACTCTCTCTCTGCGAACTGCCCTGTAATGGCGTCCGACCGTCGCTAATATCTCTGCCCGATGACGTCACATTGGCGCACTCCTCAGCCAATCAAAAGCCTCCCAACTCGCCGGCTCGCCCAGGTCACGCCCTCTGCACAACCACTCCACGCTCCCCGTCCGCGACCCCGCGGTCCTTGTGTTATAACACGTGCCAGGCGAGGTTTGTAGGCCTTGGAGGTGTAAACGGTGGCGGCCAATTGTGGCGGTGTTTTTGGCCTGGTTTCCTTTCCATTTATTCCGAAGTCATTGTCAGGGAAAGGAATTATTTAATGTTGCGCTAAGGACCTAACTAATGTTTATGTGGTTTGCAGTGCCATAATGGACAAAGGTTTGACTACTAGGTGAGACTCACAGGGGCGTTACCTTTAATCCCTCACTATTTAACACTCGAACCTCCAGGTAGGTCCACAATCATACATCTTCCCCCGACAAACGCCTAAACATCAAGAACTTATTACATGTAGAGTCCCTGTCACGACAGCCGAATACCTACCTATTCAGATCTACCTAGCTCTAGATGTTGCTCTACCAAATTCATAACACAGCCCCCCCCCCCCCCCCGGAACCGTAGCTCCTGCAAGGTTCACCGCAGGCGCTACCATTCCAGCCTTAACACTTACTGTCACACACTTAATTAACCTATGAAATAAATCAGGAAGGGCTGTGGGAAGTGAGTCGGACTACCTACCTACACTTCCTTAACATGCTGAACCCCTTAACCATCATGCAAGTATGTACATTGTCTTCGTTGTTCCTGTGGAGGGAGGAAACAAACAACACACAACACTAACTTAACCACAAAACTTAACCATCTTTCCAAAACTCAAAACTCTAACCTTTGTACTTACCCCGGTCTACAGACCGCGTCCCCCGGTGGATGCCACAAGACACAACCTTACCTGCGGGGCCATCCCCAATGCATCCCCCTAAATTTCCACGGGCCCTGTCCAGATGTTACAGGTGAGTGACACGGCTCGGTGGATTTCGCCCACATTCATGCAACACAGACCCCTTAACCACTCATTCTCATTCCATAGGTCATCAAGGCATTTCAAAAATCAACAAAGCACTTATTTCAATACACCCCCTGCAGGACCATGGCATTGATGTCATTCACATGTGTGTGCATTCCTCAACTAGGCAGCGGGGAGGTACCGTACAAAAAGATGGTGGGGGCGCATCAGGCTGTGGTGCCCGCAGTCCCAAAAACAAGTCAACCGACTTACAAGTTCATTGCCCCCCCCCCCCTTTACCTCTTGGCCCCGTGACAGCCCAACAGCCCCTTTCCGCCGTTACCTCGCCGGTGAGGGTCTCCACACACACCAGGCTCCTTTGCCTCCTGCTTTCGCGCAGCAACACGGGTCACCGGGGGACTTCCTCACCCCGCGGCGCCCAACCAGACCCTCCACCGACGAGCTCCAATTTCCAGTTACCACCGGCTGCCAGGGGTAATTGCCGCAGAGGGGGGCCCGCAGGCATCGCTCCTCAGAGCTTGCTCTGTACCTGCGGACACACACACCTTCCCCACCCACAAGACCCCAAAACACACTTCCTCCCCCCGCTGCCATTCAATTCTCCACACAACTCAGCACAATTCAGTACAATTCTTGGTGTAAAAGGTGTTACAAGGCTTGCCATGGCCTGCCACATGTGAAATCCCCCAGTTCACATTTAAACCATCACACATTTCCAAAAGCACATTTCCAAAAGCACAAGTATCGCCCCTCATTATCTCCAATAATCATCACTCACTCTCCAGGTTCCACTCTCACGACCACATCAAAACACCTAACCACAATACAAAAACATACGCCACCCACAAGACACTGTGGCTCCCATCCCATCCCCTCACCGGCCATGTCATCACTCTCACCCGCCTCCCAATTCCAATTTACATGTCCCCAATTTCCAAAGCAAGTCCTGAAGCCTGGGACAGTACTCCTCAAAACACTCACCTCAAGTGCAGGTAGTTGCAGGTTGGTCAGGTTCAAGAGTGTCATCCACCACACCTAATTCCCAAAATTTCACATGGGGCCTACCAAATACTTCCAAATTTCTCTTTTGTCCCCACTACACTGGCAGGTATGTGGATCCGCATCCAACGGTGATCATCGCTACACAACTACCTATGGCCACGACAGCTCTGCACCTCTACCGTGCAAGGGTCACCGGGACAAGGTGAGCAGTCAAAACGCCAACATGGCCCATGAGTGTCCATAAGGGTGCGACCCACCATCCATCCTTCGGCCCCCCTGCGAGGAACACAGCTGCAGCAGCCCCAGCTGGCCAATGTGGTGAGCACTTGCTGCCACAACACACACTACCGCACACACAACCTCGGCCCTGGGGGGCACGGTCGCAGTGCGTGGCATCCCTACAGCCACGTCCCCTGCACCTCCCCATCATCCCCCAGTCCGACTACAGAACTGCAGCCCCCCAGTGCTCACCCACACTTGACCACACCAAGGTCCAGTCAACAGCCATGCTCCACCAGGAGACCCACCCAGAAGACATGGTCCACACACCTCGGACACGCACAGCACCACGTTGACCCTCAGGCTACACAACTACATCCCCATCATCCCGCGTCCCAAATATCAGCACAGTTGCCCCCGCAACCAGTTGAAAGCTGTGTCTTGCTACCCTATTAATTTCATCACAGCCTCCAACACTTTGGTCTGCACACCTGGATCAATAATGGCGTCACTGTACAGTGTCCACCATGGCATTTCAAAATCCACCCTTAAATTTCCATCTAACCCACAGATTACCCATGCCAACCATTTGTCACATTTCACTAACCTCACCAAAGAAGGATGCTTTGCCATACACATGCCAGCCGAGCATGGCCCATATGCTCGGCTCGTTACACATCTCCCGATTCACATCCCCATGGCTCTCTTCCCAACCCGAGAGTCCATAAATCATAACGGAGCATCTGTGGAAGGTCACTCACACCATCACGTTCCACAGATGCCCCAATGGTTGTCCGGCAGGCTATCTCCATCCCTGTCCATTCGGTTTGACCCGCGTCCATAGACCAACCACCATGCCAGGTCACCACATGCTGGTTGTCCCAGAGTCCCTGGAGGAGAGTGCCAGGCCGCATGCCCGGGTGGTCACCACATCAGTCCCAAGTTGGCCGTCCGCAGTGCCACCACCAAAGCGCGACCCACAACACCTCCCCCTCGTGGTCCTCAATATTTGCCATCACAGGCTTGAGAAACCACCTCGGACCTCCCTGGAGGTCTTAACCCCCACCAGGGTCCGGTGACCCTGCCAGCCCGAGTCGCCGGCTCGGACGGCGCCCCGACGGACAAGGGACGCCACACTCCACCAGACCCCCCGTGGGACCCAGGTCGTACCTCGACACCCAAGGCTGGACCCCACGTCCAAATCTCGCCATCACAGCCCCCCAGCTGGCCGGCATACCCAAATTTTGAAAGAGGCAACTTTTGCCCGAGGCCATCACCCATGACCTCTCCATGTCCAGATCCCGCAGCCCGGGAACCAATCCCAACCATGGCTGCTCCAAATCAAGTTCCCATTGTAATTTTATTTTAAATTTTATTTTACAAATTTTCATTCCCACTGCCAAACCGCAGCTGCAGGGAACAACCTCTACCACCGGTTGTTCTGCCCCTCCCTGCAGTTGATCCAAATTCCCTACAGGGACCAAATCTCCAGAAGCTCTATCTCCCGATCCTCCAAGATCCAAATCCAGCCCGGAGCCAACACACTCCCCCAACTAGTTGTCCAATTTTGGAGCCTCTGTTTCCAAATAGCAGTGTACAGTGAGCGTCCCCTCGGTCATTCCAACCACCTCCTCGGACCAACTCACCTCATCTCCCAGGCTCCTTTGGGCCTGAACAAGCTCTACCTCCATGGGACTGTCACAGGTCTCCAGCCGCTGGATCAAATCATCCTCATCATTTCCACAAATCATTCCTGGCCCCGCCAGGCTTTGATCAATATCCCCAATAAATACCTGGTCCGGCTCCATTGCACGGACCCCCAAAAACTCTACCCCCTCTTGCTCCGCACCACCGCCCTGGTGCTGCACAATTCCAAATTCATCCCCCGGTTGGGGTGTTGTGACATCCACACGGTCCCGATAAACAACCAGGCCCCCATTTGCTTTATCAATTCGAGCATTTGTGGCACCAATCTGACCCTCCAACTTTTCCCCCATTTGGACAGCCTGGGTCACGCCCTCCTCTATTTTTGACATTAATTCTTCCCGTTTCAATTCAATTTCCACCCCTATGGCTTTTTCCATCTCCCCCATTTGAGTTTCTACTTTACCCTCAAATTTCCCCAGTCTGTCCGTAATTTGGTTTTGCACTCTCCCTTCTATGCCATCAATTCGTTCCCCCAGCTGCTGTGCCATTTCCCCAATTTTTCCTTCCAATTTTTCATTCCTTTCCTTTATTTCATTCCTCCATTCCTTCCCCTGGGACTCCATTTTATTTTCCATCCCTTCAATTTTATTTTCCAACCCATCAATTTTATCATTTATTCCCCGAATTTCTGCAAGGTTTCGCTCACCCTGTGCGTTCATGTCTCCCATCTGCTTTCCCAATCGCTCACTATCGGCCCTCTGAGCATTTATTAAATTTACTATGGTCTGGAGATCTATCGGGGCCGTCCCAGCGGCGGGGAAAGTTCCAACGCTATCCTCCATATCCCCCATTTCCGGCTCACTCCCGACGCTGACGGAGGCCTCACTGCGTACCTCCAATTCGTCGACCTCCGACATCCGCTTTCCGGAAGGTCGCTCCCCGCGCGCGTATTTATTTCAATTCCAAAAACACAATTTAAATTTGACGAAGACGCGATATCGCGCTCCGTTTGCCCAATTGATTATTAAATTTCTCCGCCTCGCCTATACAAATTTTGCGTTCGAACGTCGGGCGCAATGTACGCCCGACCGTGTCGATGTCTCGCCGCGGACAAAAAAAAATTTGTCCGACGGGTTCAAATCCTACACTCCTGACACCACTTGTTACGCAACCGTGATTAACACCACAGTTACGGATGGCCGATTTGCGAGACTTTACACTCCCGAGGCGAAAACTCAATGGCGGATTAAAGCTCAACACAAAGTTAAACGCGCGGAATGGCGGACACAGCAAAGCTCCGCCCGCCGCCTTATCTACTAAAATGAAACACCCAGGAAAACTGCGTTCAGATATATACAGAAAATAATATAAGGATTTATTATTTATAAGTAAAGACAGTGAAAAAGCCCGCGCCGGTAATACTAATAAATCGAATAAGCCTAAATTGGGATCCCAGACACAACAGATATCAAACACGATACGAGGGAGGTGAATACGAAAATAACACGTCTTTTTGGTTTATGCACAGTGTATTCGCGGGTACGGCCTTATCTCGTCCTTGTCGTCTTGGTGACCGCCGTCCAACACCCGGCTCCTTTCGGCCCCGATGTACCCACGAGGCCTCGCTCCAAGTTCCACAAGCCCCGATCGCACACCACGAGGTCCCTCGCTCCAAGTTCCACAAGGCCTCGCTCCAAGCACCACGCGTCCGACGCAGGCCAGCGGCTCCACACGAGGTCGATCTCCACAAGGTCCGTGCACCAAAGGTTCAACGTAAGCTGCACAAAGCAAGCGAACTCCACTTGACTCGACTCTCTTTTGGGAGTGCTGGCAGCCAAGTGCCAACTGTTCGGTGCCAACTGCCAACTCCGACGAACTGCTCACGAACTGTTGCGAACTGCTCTGTGCCAACTGCCAACGAACTCTCTCTCTGCGAACTGCCCTGTAATGGCGTCCGACCGTCGCTAATATCTCTGCCCGATGACGTCACATTGGCGCACTCCTCAGCCAATCAAAAGCCTCCCAACTCGCCGGCTCGCCCAGGTCACGCCCTCTGCACAACCACTCCACGCTCCCCGTCCGCGACCCCCGCGGTCCTTGTGTTATAACACGTGCCAGGCGAGGTTTGTAGGCCTTGGAGGTGTAAACGGTGGCGGCCAATTGTGGCGGTGTTTTTGGCCTGGTTTCCTTTCCATTTATTCCGAAGTCATTGTCAGGGAAAGGAATTATTTAATGTTGCGCTAAGGACCTAACTAATGTTTATGTGGTTTGCAGTGCCATAATGGACAAAGGTTTGACTACTAGGTGAGACTCACAGGGGCGTTACCTTTAATCCCTCACTATTTAACACTCGAACCTCCAGGTAGGTCCACAATCATACATCTTCCCCCGACAAACGCCTAAACATCAAGAACTTATTACATGTAGAGTCCCTGTCACGACAGCCGAATACCTACCTATTCAGATCTACCTAGCTCTAGATGTTGCTCTACCAAATTCATAACAATATATATATATATATATATATATATATATATATATATATATATATATATATATATATATATATATATATATATATATAGATATATATATATATATATATATATATATATATATATACATATATATATATTGTTGCGGATATGAGGATTGTGTTTTTTTTATTGTGTGCTTTATTATTACTAGGGCATGCCCGTACTATATCTATATCTAAAATTATATCCCCCCCTCTATTTACATGAATGGTTTGGTCCATTCGCAACGACCACAGAACCCCCCCCTCTATTTACATGCAATGGTTTGGTCCAAAGCGAACGGTTTGGTCCATTCGATGTGATTCGATGATTCGATGTGAATGGTTTGGTCCATTCGCAACGACCACAGAACCCCCCCCTCTATTTACATGAATGGTTTGGTCCATTCGCAAAGCCAAAGCGAACGACCACAGAACCCCCCCCCTCTATTTACATGAATGGTTTGGTCCATTCGCAAAGCCAAAGCGAACGACCACAGAACCCCCCCCCCCCCCCCCTCTATTTACATGAATGGTTTGGTCCATTCGCAACGGCAAAGCGAACGGCGAACGGCTAAATCGCCATAGCTCGGTAAGTACTTGTCCGATTAATTTCAAACCTTGAAAAGGCACATCCTCGGGTCCCCAGCAATATACCTGGCAAGTTTCAAGTATATCGGACCGGTAGTTGTCGAGAAACAGCGGTCACAGACAAACGTACAGACGTACAGACGTACAAACGTACAAACGTACAGAGATTACTGGAATTATAGATAGATTATTGTTTATTCTGCGCCTCCTGCCTCCGGAGTTGTGTAAAGGTAAAAAGGGCGTCTCGGTAATTAGTCCATAAAGCATCCACGTCAGCCAATCATAGAATACCCCTGTTCGATAGCTTATATCTTATTATGTGTCTTAGGGTAAGGCTGTGTCTCCCATTAACTTAAATACTCCATTGTACCAAGTGAAATAAGAATAGGTCCCCTTTCATTTCATTTCGATGGCCAACTGCATTTTGGGCGGTTTTCTCTTCAACCACCATTGGCCACGAGGCAGGGTTGGGGAAGAAAGGCGGGTCCCCACCTCGTCAGAGAGGGGAGGAGTGAGCCAGCCCCACTCGACCAACCATGAACAAGGGGTTTGGCTAGAGAGGGCGGAGGAAGAGCGTACGGGGAGGTTCGCAAAGGTTGAGGGGCGGGGCCTATATAACCCGCCGGCGGGGCGTTCCCCAGGCAGTTGAGTCCAGGAGATGAGCTTTGAAAGAGTTGAGACAAGGAGGGAGGAGACAAGAGCTGGGTCGTCAGAGCTGAGCTGCGTGCTCGTGCCACCGAAACTGCATCTACAGCAGCTCGAGCCACCGAAACTGCATCTACAGCAGCTCGAGCCACCGAAACTGCATCTACAGCAGCTCGAGCCACCGAAACTGCATCTACAGCAGCTCAAGCCACCGAAACTGCAGCCACAGCAGCGTGGGGCCTAGACGGCAGTTTGGAGCAGGGCCGCGAAGGAACGGCGGCTGCCCAACGAGCCGATCGTGCTGCAGGACCAGTTGGACCTCCCTATCCCGCCAGCCATCCACCTGCCATCCCTATCATCATTCCCCGTGTAAGTGTGTTCGTAGTCTGTCTTTTGTCTTGTCCCTGGGAATAAGTTAAGCCTGTTAGATAAGCTAAAGATTTCACTGTGTCACCTGCGTCTCGTGTCCCTGTAAATAAACGTGACTGCTTTCATTTTGCTTATATGTGTGAAGAATAATAAACCCAGTTACTCTTCTGTACGTCTTCCTCCTCTTTGCATTCGGTCGCTTTAGAGGTTTCCATGTTGAGCAGCTGCGGTGCGATACGGCCAACGTTTGGGTTGAATCGGGTTTTAGTCGGGGAATAACTGTTCGGTCGCGGAGCCTCCGCTCGGCAAATATAACATCTTTAACCGCGTCCGTAACATTATATATATATATATATATATATATATATATATATATATATATATATATATATATATATATATACATACATACATACATACATACATACATACATATATATATATATATATATATATATATATATATATATATATATATATACATATATACATATATATATATATGTATATATAGTTTCGGTTTTGTGTTTTTACAAATAACGGTTAATTTCCCCTCCTAGTTTAGTTACACTACAACATGTAGCCTCGTTTAAGCTCAGTTATTTCATAGTAAATGTAAGAAGCGTAGACCTTTCCTATGTTTAGTTTGCGTTGAGTAGAATAATGAGAGTTAGGTCTCCTTCCAATACTTATGCTGCCTCAAAGCTTTGAGTTTTGGCGCGAAATACCATGAAGCCGGCCTGAACAAGTCGATCAAGGCCAAAGGAAGGCGGGACAGGAAGAGTGGGAGTGACCGGTAAGCACGAGCCGTCAATCAGGGCTTGAGGGGAGTGGCTTACCACTGCGGCAAAAGGCGTGGTTTGGAACATTCGATGCGGGCCAGGGCGGAACCATATAACCCTGTGCCCGAAGCCCCCACCTCAGTTATGAGGAGAGACGCGCTGTCACAAGTAGTTGTGAGCCGGGGTCCTCTGTTGAATTAAGTTATGAGAGTCGGTTCGGAGCGCCAAGTTATGAGCTCGGATGAAACGCGAAAGGAGTGGAGGGGGGGTGAAGGGGGGGGGGAAGGGGGATGGGGGAAAAGGGGGAGGGGGAAAAGGGGGGAAGGGAGAGGGGGGGGGAAGGGGAGGGGGAGAGGGGGAAGGAGGGGAGGGGGGGAGGCAGGAGAGGAAGGGGGTTCATATACGTAGTGTGTTCAAAAAGTATCCGACCTTTATTTTTCGTGCGTAAAAAAAAGAAGCTAGGGAGGCGTTGATTGGTGCACGTATGTAGGCGATCCTAATGCGCACGCATGAATTTTTTTCACACCTGCAGAAGCTGTCATTCGACGGCAGACCGCCGATGAGTGAGGACATGTAAGCGAGCGCCGTCGGATTTTCGTTTTTGACAAAATGACGGAAAAACTTGAACAACGCTACTGCATCAAATTTTGTGTTTCATCAAACTTGCATCAAAACTGCAACTTGGTTTCTGGGTCGTATCCATAAACCCAGGACTCATCGCCAGTGATCACTGTGTTGAGGAAGCTGGGATCGCTGTTCACAGTCTCCAGCATGTCCTGTGCGATCTCCAAACGGAGTTGCTTCTGCTCAATCGTTAGCAGCTTTGGGACGAACTTCGCCGAGATTCTCCTGAAGCCCAAATCCTCCTTCATAATGGAATGAACGGTGTTGAATCTTGCGGATCGTTTCCACTTGGGAATCGCCAAGCTTTACACAAAATTTGATGCAGTAGCGTTGATCAAGTTTTTCCGTCATTTTGTCAAAAACGAAAATCCGACGGCGCTCGCTTACATGTCCTCACTCATCGGCGGTCTGCCGTCGAATGACAGCTTCTGCAGGTGGGAAAAAATTCACGCGTGTGCATTAGGATCGCCTACATACGTGCACCAATCAACGCCTCCCTAGCTTCTTTTTTTTACGCACGAAAAATAAAGGTCGGATACTTTTTGAACACAGTAGTATATGTTGTTGGGTGAATATGGCGTCCATCACGTTTCTGAGTTGAGTGTAATGCCGATCAAGAAGAAGAAGAAGCCGTACTACCAACTTCGTACACTTCCGGAATTGTTTGATTTATTTGTATTCAAATGTCTGGTGATTGTTTTGTATTTATTTATGCGAATGTGTACTTGTATATAACTGTCATTAATTTAAAAAAGGCTGAGGCACTATCGAGCAAAACCTAGCAGAAGCTAGGCAGAAGCTAGTTAAAAGCTCCTAACAGAAGTACCCAGCATTGCTGGGCGGGGGAGGGTGGAAGGCGATAGGGGATAAGGGGGGGAAGTGGGAGAGGGGTGGGGAAGGGGGGAGGGGTGGGGAAGGAGGGAGGGGTGGGAAGGGGGAATGGGGGAGGGGGAAAGGGTGGAGGGGGAAGGAGTGGAGGGGGAAGGGGGGAGGGGATGGGGGAAGGGGGGAGAGAAGGGAGGGGGGAGGGTGGAAGCGGAGGAGGTGGATTGTTTTGTATTTATTTATGCGAATGTGCACTTGTATATAACTGTCTTAATTTTTTAAAGCTTCGGCACTATTGAGTGATTATCTTTTTTTAAACTCCAAAAAAACTTCTGTTTTTTCCAAACTTTTTTTTGGCCTAAAACACTCCCAGGCACTCACTGACGAACCTCTGAAAGTTTGACGAACATCCATTCAGCCATCTCTGAGAAAAATGGTGACACACAGACAGACAGACAGACATCCCTCTCATATAGTATATTTTCCTTCAATTCAATATGGATGTCACACCATGTGACCAATGATGTTTTCGTGATAATCTTTTAATCGCCATGCCTAGTCAATGACACACATAAAGTTTCGAGTCAATCGATTTGGTGGTTTTGGAGAAGATAGTTTTTTCAGGTTTTAGGTAAAATCCAATATGGCTGCCAAACCATGTGACCTATGATGTCAAAAAATTAATATTTCAATACAAATGGGTCATAGATCATCTGCATGCAATTTCAGATTTTTAGGATAAGGAATTCGATTGAAACATTTTTGGCTGGTATACCACTTTTTTTTTTTTTTTTTTTTTTTTTTTTTTTTTGTATACAAGATCGAGGCTCGTGAAAGAGCGAACATTAATCACACAGAAAGACAAACAGACACATAAAACAAATAACATCGGGAGCGGTAGACAAGATGGGGAGAGAGGGGGAAGGACACAAACACAACATTTGAGAGCAGGGACCGAGAGACATGGAGACATCGAGAGATCTGTGGGAGGGAGAGGGCTTTGGGGGGGAGGCATGTGAAGGGGGGGAGGCATGTGAAGGGGGGGAGGCATGTGAAGGGGGGGGGGGGTGGGAGAGGTATAAACATATGGACACTGCCAGGATTTCCAGGAAATAAGTTGGAATTTCAAACAAGGTGGATCTGGGGTGAATTAGTGGGGGTAGAAAAGATCAAGGTTATGGATGGGGGAAGATAAGAGATGGTGGTGAACAGCTGTTTTAAAGACCTGGAGGGAGGAGAGGGATTGAAGGGAGTGTGGGAGTTTGTTCCACAGGCGGGAGAAAAGAGGAATGAAAGAGTGAAGGTGAGCAGAGAGCCGAGATTTCGGCAGTTTAACCATCAGAGGGTTGCTGGCAGATCTTGTGCGACCTGTAGGAATATTTGGGGGACAGAGCACAGAGAGAGCTGGGGGAGCAAGGCCGGAGAGGAGTCGGTAGAAGACAGAAAGACCACCTACCTGCCTGCGGTGAGTGAGTGAAAGGCCCTCAGAGATAGCTTCATCGCGGGAGATTCCAATGATTTTGAAAGCTTTGGATTCAACAGCGTGAAGCCGAGCCAGGTGTGAGGCAGGAGCACCAGCCCATAGGGGAGAACAGTATTCCATTGAGCTGCGGATGAAAGCCTTGTATGTGGTGAGGAGCTCAGGTGTGCCGAGGAAGGACTTCGCACGACGGAGGATGCCCAGTCGGCGACTGGCTTTGGAGGCCAGCTTGGAAATGTGGTTTTCCCAAGAAAGATCATGGCAGATAGTGAGACCCAAAAGCTTGAGTGACAGAACTTCTTGGAGAGGATTGTTGAGAAAGTAGATGGGAGGGTTGTCCAGTCGATCTTTTCGGAGAGACATAGTAAGAGAGTGAGATTTGGCAGGATTGAAAGACATGTTCCACTTGTTTGACCAGTCTGTGATTTTGTCCAGGTCTTCAGAGAGTGAGGAGGCTGCAGACTGCCGATCTGAGGGAAGAGGAATGGAGCGGCAGAGAGTGGAGTCATCAGCAAAGAGATAGAGAGGATTTTCCAGAGAGTCAGAGAGATCATTGATAAAGACCAGAAAAAGCACAGGGCCCAGCACACTTCCTTGGGGAACTCCAGCCTGAACAGGAAGGGGAGATGAGAGAAATCCATTCAGGGCCACACGTTGACTATGACCAGAGAGGAAGTCCGCAAGCCATGCATGGAGATTTCCATGGATACCATAGGAGGAGAGTTTGGTGAGCAGAGCTGGGTGCCAGACCGTATCAAAGGCCCTTGATATGTCAAGGGAGACAGCTCTGATTTCCTGTTTGGCATTGAGGACCTCCATCCATTGTTGAGACAGCAGAAGCAGCATGTCCAGAGTAGAGTGACCTGGTCTGAAACCAAATTGATGATCAGAGATCAAGCCATTGGAGAAGAGGAAAGATTTCATATCCGAAGCAATGATGGATTCCATGACTTTGCTGATAATTGGGAGCAGGCTGATTGGTCTGTAGTTGCAAGGATCTGTTTTTGCACCTTTTTTGTGTAAAGCGGTAATGTTAGCTGATTTCCATGATGCTGGCAGATGACCTTGAGCAAAAGATAGGGTGAAAAGAACAGAGAGAGGGTGAGATAGAGCGGCAGAGCAGGATTTTAGGACCCGTGGGCTGATGCCGTCTGGTCCAGTTGCAGAATCAGAGTCGAGGTTTGACAAAAACTCCTCCACCTTGTCAGGAGAGAAGGACACAGAGTCCAGGAGCAGTTGGGTTCGACTGGGAAAGGTGGGAACAGAGAGAGATGGGTTTGGGACTAAGGATTTTGAGGCGAACACAGAGTTGAGGCATTCGGCTTTGTCACGTGCGATGTCAACTGTGTGGCCATTTGAGGTAAGGGAGGGGATGGAGGGGGAACAAACACCAGAAACGGATTTGACCAGACGCCACCAGGATTTGGAGGAAGGAGACAGGTTTGAGAGTTCATTCTTGAGTGAGGAGAGATAGTGCTTCCTGGCACTCCTGAGGGTAGACACACACTTGTTCCGAGCTTGGTGGAAGGAACTGAGATTTCCTTCAGTTGGATTAGCCTTCCAAGAGGCAAAGGCAAGTTGTTTCAGGGCAACTGCCTCACCACAAGATTCAGTGTACCATGGACGGGAGGAAGGGTAAGACAATTGAAGGCGAGATGGGATAAATCTGTGCATGAGAGAGATCAGTTTGCTTTGGAAGAATTCCCAGGAAGAATTGATGTCAGAGGCAGTGGAGATGGGAGACCAATCCAGACGATTGATGGCTGCTTGAAGACCGTCCCAGTCGGCCTGAGTGAAATGCCAGACTCGTCGACGCTGAGGAGGCTCTCTGAGAATGGCCAGAGAGATGTCCACTTTGACAAGCACATGATCAGAAGAACCGATTGGAGCAGAAGAAGAGCAGCAGACATTAGCAGGGAAGTTTGTCATAACCAAGTCTAGAAGAGAAGATACTCCATTGGCTGAGATCCGGGTCGGGAAATTGACCGATTGTGTCAATCCCAGTGAGTCACAGAAGTCCTTTGCTGAGGTGCCATGACTAGTGAGAGAGGAACCCACACCCAACCAGGTGGCATGATGACAGTTGAAGTCACCACATATGAGGAAGAGAGAGTTGGGATGAGTGGATAGAAGTTGGTCCATGTTGTCAGACATTGAAATGTAGATGGAGTCATCACTGTTTGGGGGACGGTACAGAACACATATGAACAAAAGGTGGGAGCGGAGAGGAAGCCGTAACCAGAGGTACTCCTGCGGGTGAGGAGGAAGGAGAGCAGTGCAAGGAGAGTGAGGAAGAGAGTTTTTGACAAAGATAGCCACCCCACTACCAGGCCGAGGCTCAGGTCTATCATACCGGAGGAGGGAGTAACCAGGAAGAGATATTAAGGAATCAGAGACATCTTGAAGGAGGAAAGTCTCTGTTAAGCAGATCAAGTCTGGATTGTCAGAAGCAACCTGTATGGAGAGATCAGTCAGGTTTGAGCGAAGGCCCCGGATGTTTGAGGTCCATACCGTTAATGAAGAGAGAGGGGGAGCATCGGGTACAGGACAGGGGAGGGGAGGAGTAGGGTAAGATGAAGGATGAGAGGGGGAGGTAGGGAGAGCAGTTGATAGTGTTTCAGATGTTGCAGAAGAGTTCCAAGAAAGGGAAGGATGAGGAGGATGAAAGGTTTGCTGGTGAAGGGATGCGGCACAGTGAGGGGTTGTTTGAGGGGGGGCAGAGGAAAGTAGAAGGTTTGGGGGGGTGGAGGTATGAGATAGAAGGGAGACGAAGTGGGGAGGAGGCAGCTTGGAGGAGGAGGGGGGAGGAGAGAGAATTGGAGAGGAATGGTATGGGGGGAGAATTGAATGGGAGGGATTGGGGGGGAGTTTTGAAGGGGAGGAGTGAGGGGGGAGTTTAGGAGGGGAGGGGCAAGGGGGGAGTTTTGGAGGGAAGGGGAAAGGGGGGAGATCAGGAGTGGAGGGGCAAGGGGGGGGATTAGGAGGGGAGGGGCAAAGGGGAAGTTTAGGAGGGGAAGGGCAAGGGGGGAGTTCAGGAGTGGAGGGGCAAGGGGGGAGTTTAAGAGTGGTGGGGCAAGGGGGAAGTTTCGGAGTGTAGGTGCAAGGGGGGGGATTTGGATGGGAGGGGCAAGAGGGGAGTTTAGAAAGTGGATGATTAATGAAAGACGAACATTGATAACAAATTGGGTTTGTTGTGATTTTCAAGTTAGCAATCCGGTTCAGGATGATGGAGGAGGGATGGAATGAATGTGAATTTAGACCATGTAGTGAGGGAGACGTATAAGATATTGAATTTCTTTTTTTTGAAGTGGAATGAGTTGGAGAGGAAATTGAGAAAAGCCTTTTAAATAGGAAGAAAAACAGCGTGTTGTAATATACCACTGAATAAAAAACAGAAGGGGAAAGGTTAAACATATTTAAAAATATTTAAACAGAACTATGAACAATCTTATATGCACAAAAATACCAACGGGGGGAGAGCCGAGAGGGACCACCACGAGTCACGTGAACAGGGCAAACGGTGGATGGCAAGGAGATAATGGGGGTGGGGCGAACAGCACACCTGGACAGAAAATACAGGATGAGACAACAGTACACGTGGAGAAAAGAAAATAAATGTTTTTGTTTTTTTTGTTTTTTTTGGGGGGGGGGGGGGGGGTGGGGATTTAGAACGTTACAGTATTATATTCGGGGTAGAAGGGAAAAAACCAAGAGCCAAGCAAAACACACTTAAGTTAACAAAACACCGACGGGGGTACAACTACAAGGCCACACACGATGAGCAGAAAACGATTCATTAATTACGAGTTACAGGAAATTCAAACCAAAACTAACTATAATCAGACAATATCACATGGACGATAAAATAACGAATTGAAATTTGACAATCTATCTGGGGAAATGGGGGAGAAACACGTGGTCGAAGAACGAACGAACGAATAAGAATGAATAAACGAATGAGCACAGAGAAGGTAGTCTTTTTTTTTTGTTTTTTTGAGTTGAGATTTACATAAGGAAGTAGGCTTTGGGGTGGAAAGACTGCGAAAACAGAGAACGAAAGTTAATGGATCACAAACGACAGGCGCTGAGAGAAAAACAAAGCCTCAAGGTTGTACAGTGTACACTGTACAAGACCTCGAGACGACACGAATTAACGCGATTTTCAATACAGGTATGAAAGATTTGCACCGAAAATCTTTGACGGGACAATATACGTACATACACCATAAAAGAAATACAGTTATAACGAAAATACAAATTGGAACAATGACTTAACTTCGATTTTGATGGAGAGCGTGGAGACCTGCGAAAAAACGAACCGTCGCCAGCCAAATCTTGCCAATCCACTTCACCTATGATGTCATCATTTTCATGGTTTTGTTCTCCATTTGGGAGTACTTGACAATGTGCCAAGTTTCAAATTTTTCCATTCAGGAGTTTCTGAGAAATATATTTTTAATTATTTGCGTTTAATCCAAGATGGCTGCTGTGGAAGTGTAAAATTTATCAAATCAAGTAATTTCTATGAGCTACAACCTGCTCTCCTAGTGTGCAAGTTTTTTTGTGGTTTCCATGCAGAAGTTGGGATTTCCTTCAGTTGGCAAGTCATCTCCGACACTGACCAAATTTGTTTGCTCGAGAAAGTAAAATTCCTAGTAGAGGCAATGGTAGACCACATATTGTCATGGCAAAATCATTTCATGACTGAGGGTAATATGATTACAGATAGGGTGTTTTTGAAATATAGTGTTGGATCGGGTCTTATTGAGTTATATAAGCAAATTGGAGAAAAGATATTGTTTTCTTGGTAAATAATTAAATAATACAACTGATGCCACAATGTCTGAGCTGGGCGTCTGAAGTAATTAGCATCTACTGAACTGCCTTCAAACATTCCATTGTGTTTGGTAAACTAGTAAATAATCGACTCAGTACGAGGTCGAAGCTATGGTAATTATTTTGCAGAGTTGAACAATGGGAGTGGATGAATCGCTCTATGCTGGCCGTTGTTAAGATAAGCTCAGCGCACCCTTTTTTCTTTTCCACTTGTAGTTTATCTAATAGATAGTTTTATGGAATTGTCAACGTTCTCAGTAAAATCTTTCAAAAGAACGATAATTAAACTTATATCTTATTAGTGTTTGATAAAGGTTAGTCTAAAGTATAAAATCCTATAAAAATCCATGTAGGCTAGCTCTCTCTGGCTCTCTGATCCAATATCTTCTCAGTAAAGATATTTTTGTGGGATTGCAGTATATAGGTTCATACCTCTTATATATACTGAAACGCAAAAGAAACTTACCACCTTTGAAACCTTTAAATATCAACAATAACACTGCGTGTAGTAAATGTGTGAACTTATTTGTGGACAATAGTGTCCTCACTGTCAGACAAAACGGTCACGGATGGTCACTTGAACCTTCAATGGTCACTTCATAGCACAGCTGTTGAACAGCCGTTTTGACTGTCAGTGATTAGCCAAGGGGTACGGGATGATTTTAATGAGCTGCACGTGATGTCTTGATATTGGCTTTTAAAAGGCCAGTGCAAAATTGGCATTTCAATCAGCATGCCACGATTGTCAAGGGATCAACGGCAGCGTGCCCTGGGCATGCTGCTGTTGATCCCTTGACAATCGTGGCATGTTGATTGAAATGCCCATTTTGCACTGGCCTTTTTAAAGCCAATTTCAAGACATCACGTGCAGCTCATTAAAATCATCCCGTACCCCTTGGCTAATCACTGACAGTCAAAACGGCTGTTCAACAGCTGTGCTATGAAGTGACCATTGAAGGTTCAAGTGACCATCCGTGACCGTTTTGTCTGATAGTGAGGACACTATTGTCCACAAATAAGTTCACACATTTACTACACGCAGTGTTATTGTTGATATTTAAAGGTTTCAAAGGTGGTAAGTTTCTTTTGCGTTTCAGTATATGATTTTGACTTATGAAGGAAAAGATGAGTTTGCAGATTGAAAAAGGATGTGGTTGTCATAGCTACTGAGTGACCTTTTGATTAAATAAGGACTTTCTTATTGCATGCCTGTTTTATTGATTCTGAATATTAAACCATAAAGTTATGAAACAAAAAACGTCATGTAAATGTCCCTGCAATGGCGTGAAAAAACGTTGCTGCAAAGTTATAATAACGTTAACGCAACGTTATGATTGATTGAACCTTGATGCCGAAAAGTCTCGAATAACACATCTATTTCATTAAAGAATTTGAAAATGCAGACCTGCTCTTAGCGGGGAGTACTCTCATCTCAATATTTCACTCGACCAATCACATTGTATCCCCCGATCCTTGCTCCCTCCCACCCAAACTTTGCCCAACCAATCCTACTGCTCTCCTCCCCTCTCTTCACTCCTCCCCCTCCACTTGCTCCTCCCACTTCAAATTGTATAAAAGACAGGACTGACGTCAAAATATTAGGATTATCACCGGATTTGTAAGATGTTGGTTTGTTGTACTTTAGGATTTTCACTAGGTTTGTAATGCTGTAAATGTTGTACTTAGGATGTTTTACTTGGCTGGTCGATTCTGTATGTTTACACTGTATGTTGACTGTATACTGTGCATGCTACTGTATCTCTATGATGTTTCCTTTGATGTACATCTCTACTGTACCAGGATTTCACTTGGGACCTTCTGTGAATCTTGCAATGTAATTTGTGAATTGTAATATGCTCTTCTATGGTTTGATAAAGGTTATTGTTTCTTGCTGTGTATTTCCTTGTAGACAGAAAGTGTTGTCCTCCTCAGGAATTAAAATTTGGGATTCTCTTCTGACAAGTTTATGGACATTGAATTTTTGGTTCATCTTTTACATACTACTGTAGAAAATATCCCTATCACTGCCATACAATGTGACTTATATCGTCACAATTATGATTAAAACATTATGCATGGGTATCATTCCCACCTTGAAAGTTTCGTCTCAATTGGACGTTTGCTGAGAAAAACGAGGTTTAGCCCGTATGGACAGATGGACGAACAGATGGACGGATGGACAACCCAAAAACATAATGCCTCCGGCCACCTTCGGGGGCGGAGGCATAAAAATCGTTTCAGTGTTTATTTATTTACCATTGAGCTTCAGTGTATCTGTCCAGGCCATAACCTTTTTACAATTGGAGCTTTTGTCATAGATTCATTAACAAACCTTTATTATGAGAAAATGGAGCACAGCAATTAATAAAATGTACAATATTTTTAAACTGTTTTCGTCAAGTTTAGTTTGCATACTGGAGAAAACTATAATATATCAGTTAAAAACTATAGCAATTACAATTTTAACACTTGTGACAATATCCTGTGAAACCTTCCCGAGCAACCAAGATGGCGTCCTTAGCAACTGAGACACAGGCACCAATTTTTACCAAAAAAAACATTTTACAGGCTTGTACTTTTGCCGGATTAAAAAAATTGATGGTTTGTTTTTACACCTAGCTTTTACTACTGGGAACCTAGTTGTTATTAACATCATTGATATTATGCCAAGAAGATATGGCACCATTTCCTTTAGGAGCCTCACCGTTGTCAGGAAGTATCGCAATTAGATATTATTTTCAACAATAACCATGACGTCCACTCTGGGGAAATTGACCATGGTCCCAGACTGAATGCCTATCTCCAAAAAGATGGAATGCAATCTTAAACATACAAATTTCAGATAAGACAGCGGGATTAACATCTGCTCAAAATGATAACATGCTTTTGTGATGCAGCGTGCTTTCATTCTGGAGAACTTGCACAGCATCAGAAGTGCAGTTTGTTTTATTTTATTTCTCAAATTTTTTTTTTTTAAATATAATTAATTTATATTCTTATTTTTTCAGACTTGTTACCTCTGCCACCAAAGGTGGATCGAGGTTATGTTTTCAACCCTGTCTGTTTGTCTGCTTGTCTGTTCGTGAACAAGAGATCTCAAAAAGTAGTGGACGGATTCGGACGAAATTTGGCGAAGTAGTGTATGTGACAAGGACGAAATGATTTGATTTCGGTGAAGATCTGGATTCGGATCCGACTAGAATATATTTTTTAAGTGAATTGGGAGATAGGGCCAAAAACGATACATAGCAGGATATCTCAAAAAGTTATGGACGGATTTGGACAAAATTTGATGGAGATGTTGCGTGTTTGACAAGGACAAATAGATTAGATTTTGGTGAAGATCTGGATATGGATTCGGATATGAGGATTATTTAATTTTTAAGTGAATCTTCACCATTGGGAGATAGGGCTAAAACCGACATATAGCAGGATATGTCAAAAAGTTGTGGACGAGTTATGACTAAACTTGGTGGACGAGTTGGTTAGGTATCAAGAACAAGCCGATTAGAATTTGGTTCAGGTGCGAATCCAGATCCGGCCTATCGGTGGGATACAAAACGTATACTCTTCAGCCTGGAGGAGGTATGCGCTCTACCGAGTGCCGTTGTAGGTTTTTATTGTGATGACATGTGAGGCAATGTGATTTGTGAATTTGTGAACAAAGCAAAGGTGCAATCAAATGGGCCCTTTTGCTGTCCCCAGAGCTTTCCTTTGCAGTAACTCAGAACTCAATGATCGTACATTTTTCAACTGAATGATCAATGATAAAACTACTTTACTCGGCAAAATGATAAATTTGGAGGGAGGCTTACTCTGCAAAACCATAAACCTTTTAAAACTATAAACGTAAAAAAAAAGGCAGATAAAGTCTGAAAAGGGAAGATGCAAAAGTGGGTTTTGAATAGGATTTTCATTTCAGCTAACTGAATTCAACCACCAACTATTTTTGAGATCAGCAAAAGGTCAACATAGGCCAAAGGTCAACAACAATTTCAAATTTTAAAAATCTTTAATTTTCATCCGATTCACTTGAAATTTGAATGGGATTTACAAATCAGCTAACTGAATTCAACCACCAACTATTTTTGGGATCAGCGTAGGCCAAAAGGTCAACATAGGCCAAAGGTCAACCACTTTTTTCACATTTCTAAAATCCTCAATTTTCATCCGATTGACTTGAAATTTGACAAGCGTTACGCCTAGGTCCCCCGTCGTTGAAGTGATGTGAGTTGACAAAATGGAAGACGCAAGGCGGCCATCTTCGATTTTGACGTGGCGACCCAATTTTGAATAGCGTTCTCCCCTATGCGTAGATACACCCACACACCAGATTAGAAGTTAGTAGTTCGTTTATTTTTGAAGATATTCCGCTCACAAGGTTCAGACATACATGGCGGCGGCCATCTTGGATTTTGACGTGGCGACCCAATTTTAAACAGCGTTCTTCCTTGTGCCTGGATACACCTACACACCAGATTAGAAGTTGGTACTTCGCTTATTTTTCAAGATATTCCGCTCACAAGGTTCAGACATACATGGCGGCGGCCATCTTGGATTTTGACGTGGGTTGCACCCACACACCAAATTAGAATTCGGTCCTTCGCTTACGCACGCACGCAAGCACGCACGCCCGCACGCACGCACACACAGACGGAGGGAGGGGAAAACCATAGTCCCCCTTTCGCTCCGCGGTGCGACGGGGGACAAAAAGGATTTACATATCCGCTACCTGAATTCAACCATCAACTATTTTTGAGATCAGCTTCGGTCAACATAGGCCAGAGGTCAACAACAATTTCCAATTTCTAAAATCATCAATTTCATCTGATTGACTTGGAATTTGAATGTGATTTTCATATCAGCTAACTGAATTCAACCACCAACAATTTTTGAGATCAGCGTAGGCCAAAAGGTCAGTATAGGCCAAATGTCAACCACTTTTTTTCAAATTTCTAAAATCCTCAGTTTTAATCCGATTGACTTGGAATTTGAATCAGATTTTCATATCGGCTAAATCAATTCAACCACCAACTATTTTTGAGATCAGCATAGGCCAAGGGTCAACATAGGCCAAAGGTCAACAACAATTTCAAATTTCTAAAATACTCAATTTTCTTCCGATTCACTTGAAATTTGAATGTGATTTACATATCAGCTAACTGAATTCAACCACCAACTATTTTTGAGATCACCATAGGCCAAAAGAGCAATATAGGACAAAGGTTTTTTTGGTCGAAGCTTGTGGAAGAGCTAGAGTAGAATGGCAGGGAACAACATGGAAAGGGTGAAATTCGAGTTGAACCGAGAGTGAGATGATCATGGGTAGGGGGAAAAAGAACGACACATGGGGGTGAACAAGCTGCACACAAACAAGCACGGCAAGAAGAGGAAGATGAAAGTGCGGAAGAATCAGAAAAGGCAATAAAAGCAAACATAGTTTTAAATGAAGTTGTATTGGGAAAGAAACTTAATCATTAAAATGTATTATCCATCATCCGTTTTCCATGAAATGTAATCCTGGACAAGCATTCGTGTGTGGTTATGGGTTTGAGTGCATCCCATCCATCTCGTCCAATTCCACCGCACTTAACGGGCACAGAAACATTTAATTACACAGGAAATGTAAATGCAGTGGCAGTGAAAATTAAAAACACGCAAGCACTCTGACACTATAAGTGCCCTGTGCATTTCTCTGCTTTTTGCATTTATAAACGGTGAGTGCGACGTCGCAGTATCAGAGATCTGTGGGGCTTTCAGCCATTCTATTAATGCGCAGCTCGTTTTATTACCCGCACCTTCGTGTCGACCACCCAGAATAGTTTGCCCAAGAGAGCGCATGATGAATCGTATTCAAAAATTGTTTTAAACAAAGTAGTGTGCAGGAAAAAAAGAAAGAAATGTCTGCCGTGTGGAGTCCGGCAACTTGTTAACTCGGAAATAATTGGCAACAGGGCGCGTGCACATACGATTGGTTCACCCCACGAGTACCGATGGATTGAGACAGGTTATTTGATCGATCACTTATATCAGGGGAAAAGCACAAGAAGAACGGTCCACAGAGGACTTGTAAGTGATAAGCATCCCCAAAATAGCCTGGTGTTGGCTTAGCGGTTAGGGTGCCGGCTTGGGATCCTAGGATCCTGAGTTCAAATCCCGTTGATCGTTGAATTAACGCCAGGTGGGTTGACTCAGTCTTTCGTCCTTCCAAAGTCGGCAAATTGAGTACCAGACGACTGGTAATTGGGGCACTGCATCAGTGGTACAAACACACTTCCAGAGAAATGATGCAACCAGCAGCCACAGGCTGCATACGAAACAATAACAACATCCCCAAAATAATTACATACGATTATATACAGGAAGAAATTTTCATAGGTTCATCAAATGACTGATTAATTGGACGTATTCCTGTTTTAGGGAAGGAAATGAAGGGGGTAGGTACAACCTTCACGCAGTGTCCTTGTTAAGCACGAGTTGGTGACAAATTCACCAACAACAATTGGCAGCTGGACATCTGGTAACCAACCAACCCCCCTGGTAAAATGGCAACAAAACGTATCACATAAGGGGTCAACGGAGGATCGGGCCGGTCCTTTGCGTTTATCAATATCGAAGGGAGGTCCAGAGATAAGATGGACAATCTTACATATTTCATTTTTCCGTAATTCCATATGAAAGCCTGGTGTTGGCTTAGCGGTTAGGGTGCCAGCTTGGGATCCTAGGTTCGAATCCCGGTCGATCGCTGAATTAACGCCAGGGGGGTTGACTCAGCCTGTCATCCCTTTGAGGTCGGCAAATTGAGTACCAGCTCACTGATAATTCCTTGTGTGTAGCAAAAGGTGACTAACAGGGTTGGCGGCAGGAAGGGCATCCGGCCGCAAAACTGCATAAAAAATGGGACCACGGTGCCCGAAAAAGGTCAACCCCCGCTCTGTGGGAAAAAATGGCCCCTTTAAGGAGGTTCCATATGAAAGAGGAAGAAGGATAGTGCTTTTTGGAGCGTTTACCCATCCTGTGCTTTATAAAGATGTAAAATGTAGAATTGCTCCATTGGATCTGATTAATAAAAGCATTCATCAAAACCCAACCGTACAGAGTGATGACATGCGCAAGTAATTTAAATTAACGATGCAAACCAATTTTAAATGCTGTGATGCGCAAAATATTTTTTCAAAATTCTGAAAAATAATTTTGGAGGTGGTTTATATTGCTTGACCTTTCATGGAACGAAAGGAAACTGAAAGTTTTTTGAAACAAAAATTTGCAACTTGTAACAACTATTACTGGATATCATTCTCGGAATGTGACGAGGACAGATTACACGAGGAATACAATAAGCGCATGAAATTTTTGGGGGGATGGGGGGGAAATAGCTTCCTGAGCCAACGCTACATTTTAGCTCTCCGTCGTTAAAATACCAATTCATCACACATTTAATTAGAAAACTTTTGAATATCAAGCCTAGTTCGAGGAAGATAACTCTGGGAAATGCAGAGGGTATATGAAGATCAAATTGGTTAGCACCATTAAATGTCATCGTCACATGGGTCAAGGTAAATTTGGACAAAAATAGACAAATTATTTTTATATCTAACACCACAGTGCAAGAGCAGCAACACTTTGCACAAATTATGTGGTATAATGTCGAGAAAGACTGGAGGTGAGTATTGAAAGGCCACGTTAACAACAATGCGTCGCACAAACTTCATTTGTCGAAGCACTTGATAGGAAGACGACATTAGGATCCTGGAAGCACGACTTCATTATTGACTCCAACGATGAGTCTTTCTTCAATGCAAAGTCTATGATTTAGGTGAATTGCCCGATTTACTCATCCTTTTACTCATCCTGAAGATTTTTTTCATACAATCCTGAGGTTTTGCACAAACCAGTTTAAATCAATTGGATTGACTTAGCTAAATGTCCTCAAACATACTGAAAATTTTCCTGTAAAGTATCCCATCAATCCAGCGTGCGTGCGTTCGTTGGTCATCTCCAAATGCATGTTTCAGAAAGTGGAATTGTGTTATTCCGGGCTCCGAAGTATTCACCTCCTTTTTTGTAAGGGATCACGGTTCATGGACCAAGCTGTGAAGTTTTCTTGTTTTCAGAGTTTTTCCGCCCCCCCCCCCCCCCTCTCCCCCCAAGGGCTTTTTTCAGGACTCCTTATTATCCGTCGACTTGGATTGAATATCATCTCAAACATCAGCTGGGAAAAGTACATCTCCGGTATAGCTAAAAGCCTCCCAGCGCCTTGGCTCCATATTTTGTGCTCGGCGATACCTTTCTAAACTGCTATGCTCTATATATACAAGGCCACATACATCCTGTCATGGAGTATCATTGCCATATTTGGGCTGGTGCTCTGGCCTGTCACCTATCGGCGATACCTTTCTAAAGCTGCTATGCTCCACCTATACTAGGCCATTATACATCCTGTCATGGAGTCTCATTGCCATATTTGTGTTTGTGATTTATAATATTTTACAAGCCCAGCTACGCCGCTGTTAGTGTTCCGGTCTTGTTTATTTTTTAGATCAGCATGGATCGGCTCACAACACTCGCCTCACCACACCTCGCTACGGAGGCACATGCTTGTTTAAACTGAGGATAATGACTGTACTGTGTTGTCATGATTTACACCAATCAAAATACAAACATTTTGTTTGTTCAAATGTATTTGTAATATTGCTGATATTATTTAATTTGAATTTATTTGTAATCTAAAAAGGTCCAAGGGTCTTTGGAGGCCCTCAATATCAGACATGAGATTAGGGCCACCTCGACATGTATGTGTGTGTGTTTATGTGTGTGTATATGTGTGTGTGTGTGTGTTTATGTGTATTTGTGTGTGTATATGTGTGTGTATGTGTGTGTTTATGTGTATTTGTGTGTGTGTGTGTGTTTATGTGTATTTGTGTGTGTGTGTTTGTATGTGTGCATGTGTTTATTTGTATTCGTGTGTGTATGTGTGTGTATGTGTGTGTTTGTATGTGTGTGTGTGTGTGTATGTGTGTATGTATGTGTGTGTATATGTGTGTATGTGTGTGAATGTGTGTATATGTGTGTGTGTGTATGTAGGTGTGTTTGTATGTGTGTGTGTGTATGCGTGCGTGTATGTGTGTGTATGTGTGTGTGTGTGTGTGTGTGTGTGTGTATGTGTGTGTATATGTGTGTGTATGTGTATGTGTGTGTTAGTGTGTGTATATGTGTGTATATGTGTGTGTATGTGTGTGTATGTGTATGTGTGTGCATGTGTGTGTTTGTGAGTGTATGTGTGTGTATGTGTGTGTGTGTTTGTGTGTGTATATGTGTGTGTCTGTGTGTGTTTATCTGTGTGTATGTGTGTGTGTATGTGTGTGTGTGTGTGTTTGTATGTGTGTGTGTGTGTGTGTGTGTGTATGTTTGTTTGTGTGTATATGTGTGTGTGTGTGTGTATGTTTGTGTGTGTGTCTATGTTTGTTTGTATGTATGTGTGTGTGTGTGTGTGTCTATGTGTGTGTATGTGTTTGTATATGTGTATGTGTGTGTATGTGTGTATGTGTGTGTGTGTGTATATGTTTATGTGTGTGTCTATGTTTGTTTGTATGTATGTGTGTGTGTGTGTGTGTCTATGTGTGTGTGTATGTGTTTGTATATGTGTATGTGTGTGTTTGTGTGTGTTTGTGTGTGTTTGTGTGTGTGTGTGTGTGTGTGTGTGTGTGTGTGTGTGTGTGTGTGTGTGTGTGTGTGTGTGTGTGTGTGTGTGTGTGTGTATATGTATGTGTATGTTTGTTTGTATGTATGTGTGTGTGTGTGTGTTGTGCATGCGTGCAGCATGTTTTTGTGTAGTTTTACTGGAGCTTTCTGATGTGGAATTTCTGATTTGTGTAGTTCCACCGAAATGATTGTTATGATTTCCTGAGTTAATTAGGCTAATTAACGACAAATAATCCAAAATAATTCCCGTGACGAAATTTATGTGAAGAAAGCATGGCTTTTTACCGTCGCAATTGGAGTGTTTTATAATAAAGCAAAAGTGATTTAAATCCTCTGAGCATTGGTAAGTTATCTGGAACGTTCCTTATTCAAAATAATCTGGACACGAGGGCCGTTCCAGGATATTCATCGCTTAGAATTTATCATCGAAAATCCGAAGGGGGGTGGGGGAGGGAGAGTGTGCGCACTTCACAGCTGAAAGCACCAGAGGCGCCATCTGTGTGTGTGTGTGTGTGTGTGTGTGTGTGTGTGTGTGTGTGTTTGTCTACCCTCTCCCCCCACACACACCCCCCGTCGCCCCCGTCGCCCAGCTGATAGCCATCGCTACTTTCTTAACAATCCTCTTGAAGAAGTTCAGTGTCATTCAAATTTCTGGGTCCCATGATGAGTGACGATCTTGCCAGACGGACGCACAGCCAGACGGACGCACAACCAGACGGACGCACATCAAGACGGACGCACATCAAGACGCACGCACAGCCAGACGGACGCACAGCCAGACGGACGCACAGCCAGACGGACGCACAGCCAGACGGACGCACAACCAGAAGGTCGCAGTGTCAGACGGACGCACAACCAGAAGGACGCACAACCAGAAGGACGCAGTGTCAGATGGACGCACAGCCAGACAGACGCACATCCAGAAGGACGCACAGCCAGAAGGACGCACAGCCTGACGGACGCACAGCCAGACGGACGCACAGCCAGATGGGCGCACAACCAGAAGGACGCAGTGTCAGACGGACGCACAACCAGACGAACACACAACCAGACGGAGGCACAACCAGACAGATGCACAGCCAGCCAGATGCACAACCAGAAGGACACAGTGTCAGATGGACGCACAGCCAGATGGACGCACAGCCAGACGGACACACAGCCAGCCAGACGCACAACCAGCCAGAAGCACAACCAGAAGGACGCAGTGTCAGACAGATGCACAACCAGACGGACACACAACCAGACGGACGCACAACCAGACGGATGCACATCCAGACGGACACACAACCAGAAGGACACACAACCAGAAGGACACACAACCAGAAGGACGCAGTGTCAGATGGACGCAGTGTCAGATGGACGCACAGCCAGATGGACGCACAGCCAGATGGACGCACAGCCAGATGGACGCACAGCCAGATGGACGCACAGCCAGATGGACGCACAACCAGAAGGACGCACAACCAGAAGGACGCAGTGTCAGACGGACGCACAACCAGACGGACGCACAACCAGACGGACGCACATCCAGACGGACGCACATCCAGACGGACGCACAACCAGACGGACGCACAACGAGACGGATGCACAACCAGAAGGACGCAGTGTCAGACAGATGCACAACCAGACGGACGCACAACCAGACGGACGCACATCCAGACGGACACACAACCAGAAGGACACACAACCAGACGGACGCACAACCAGACGGACGCACAGCCATACGGACAACCCAAAAACACAATGCGCCTCTGGTGCTTTCAACTGTGGAGGCATAACATTTCTCTCTTACCAACTAGCTCATGTTTTGTGATGTCCAGGTTTACAAGAATTTATGATGTCAAAAACTGACTGAAATTTTAAAAAATATAATTGGAAAACAAAACTCAAGTTAGAAAACGTTGTGGTCGGGTTTGCTTTGTTACAAAAATAAACATTTGTACTTCCTGTAGATTTTCTTTATTTTCTCAAAACTTTTGGCCCTGGGCGATGTTGTAATTGGGAAAAATGGCTGAATTAATTTTGCCAGAAAGAGGGTGGGGAGGAGTGAGGCATTCCTATAGAAAAATGTGGAAGGGGGAGAGAAGAAATTCCATAGTTTTAAATGGAGCTATGTCTCCACAAGCCTCCATAGTGGACCTATGCGTGATAATCCATTTATTAAAATATGAGTCCTCTTCTTCTTTCGTATGCAGCACAGGCTGCGCAGGAGCATCATTGGCTGAGGGCGTTGCTCTTCCGTTGATGCAGTGCCCTCTGCTGGTTAAGGCAGGAATTTGTAATTTGTTCAGGGTGCTGGCGATATCTCGACTACTCTTCACGAAAGACACCGTGGGATTTTTACCATACACAAAATAATGCCAGCAGACGGAACGCCCGTTTAACGCAAATCCGAGGAACCCGCCTGTGAAACACCAGGATTGCAGTTTATAGCTGGGCCTAGATTCAAAGCCAGTTAGAGACAGTGTAGGTGCCTCGATGCCATCCTGCCAGCCGTAAAATATGAGTCAGCAATGATAATAATTGAAATAATGCAACAAAGAACAACGACGACAAGATCAATGAAAATACTATGAAAGACCAAGAGGTCATTAATTATGAAGGCGAACCTTGATGACATCGGGTTGGGGGGCACGGCAACTGGCACGGTGTGTGACGTCCCATAGATGTCCGTCGGAAGCTACAGCGAGGAGACGCAGTGGTACGGACAGAGAACGTCCCGTCAGCACCGCCGTGTTCAGCAACTCATCCGTCTGGGGGCACAGGCATAGATAGGGTGGTGCGCAATACCGTGTCACATGTTTCCTTCAGCCGCTTTCACTACACGAGCCTGAAAATCTTCATCCAAACAACATCCATGAAATCGATGGCAAGCAACCCATCCTGGATGTTATTTGTGGAAGAACAACACAATCGTGTAGGCCCAATCGACACAGTCACCCCAGTGTCGGCACAGTCACCCCAGTGTAGTAGAACCAGTCATTTGATGTGTCCTCGACCAATCTGGCCAATGGGCATTTCAGATGAAGGAAATGACGAAAGCTGTTTCACAAGACTATCAATTCAACATCGGTCTGGGATACAATAGGATGAGGCAAGGCTGTGTAACCTGTGCTCCCACTTCCGGGTAAACATCATCACACTTTGTCGTCCTGACAAGTGACACGTAAACAATCACAGAACAAAAAGGATCGGTTCAAAGTTTTGCATCTTGATAGATAATTCCCTTACATATCAGCAGTGTTCTTATCGTGCACTTTAGGGCCTGCAAGCACTCTCACCTGCCTCCACATTTATGGATTCGGCCAACTGTCAACATCAACACAAAAGGAAACAGAAATGACAAAGAAAGCTTTCGCCAAAAGGGAAGGACAAGGCAGAAAGTAACTTTGTGAAAAGATCAATTGGTCCTTTGCGGAAAGAAGACTTTCCTACCTCACGCAGGGAGTCTTGGAAACTAAGGGAAAAATAAGGAAGGGGGATGTATGAAAGTAGGGGGATTGGAATATAAAAAAATGGATCTGGTCCCGTGCGTGGAATGATCTGAAAAATGGAATAAGAATAGTTATTTGTTAGAACATGTCAGCTGAAGTGTATTGTAATTTATTGTGAAAGATCTCGTCTTCCCCATCAAAATGTCTGTTTCTAGTGGAATCTTCCACGACGTTTTCTGTCCATATATGGTGTTTTCTTCTCCATAAACAGCCAATCGAAGGGGAAGGGCACCAGACAGAGACCAAGGGGTGCTAGGTGGCGGCATGCATGGTGGCGCCGTCCAATCAGCGCATTATGTACTCAGAGACAGACAGACGGACAAACAGACAGACAGGGGTGAAAACAAATCTTCCATCCAACTTTGGTGGCGCAGGTAACCAGGTGGGGAGACTTTATACATCTGATAAACCATTCAGAGTTGATGAATGGCATTAACTAGAGTCCCTGTATAAAGAGAGTTGCGCCATGCGCTGACCCGAGATTTCTGGTCACGTGATTTCGTGGCGCCATTTTGTGTCTAACTTCACCGTGCGTGAACGTCAGCTTGGTACGGGAATGTTGTTTATTGCCAAACAAAATGACTGGTTCTGCTTTTGGTTGTTCAAACCAATCTGGGAAATATAAGATGTATAGATTTCCAAGTGATAAAGTCAGAAATATGGAAAAAAAAAATGTCAGAATAATAATAAAAATAATAAAGTCAGAAATATATATATATATAAATATATAAATATATATAAATATATATAAATATAAATATAAATATAAATATATTAATATAAATATATATTATATAAAATAATATATTATAAAATATATTATATTTATATTATATATATTATTATAATATATATAATATATATATATTATATATATTATTATATATATATTATTATATATATAATAATATATATATTATTATTATATAATATATATATATATATATAATATATAATATAATAATATATATATAATATTAATATATATATAATATATAATTATATATATATAATTATAATATAATATATATAATATATATATAATATATATTATATATATTATATATTATATATTATATTATATATTATATATTATATTATAATATATAATAATATTATAATATAATTATAATATAATTATAATTATAATTATATATAATATAATTATATATATATATATATATTATATATAATATATAATTATATAATAATATATAATATATATATATATATATATTATATATATTATTATATATATTATTATATATATATTATATATATTATTATATATATATATATTATATATATATATTATATATATTATATATATTATTATATATATTATATATATATATATATTATATATATATTATATATATTAAAATAATAATATATTATATAAAAAAAATATAAAATATTATATAATTTTATAAAATATATAAAAAATATAAATATATCTAAAAAATATATATAAATATATAAATATAAAAATATATAAAAATAATAAAATAAAAATGATAAATAATAAAAAAATAACAAAATAATAAAAAGTCAAAAATATGGCAATACCACGTACAGAATTTGTTTTAAGTGTGTTAGACTATATGTCGGCTGGAAGTCCTACACCGGAATTGCTCTCGGCACCCTTTAAAAAATATTGGATATGCCCACACTCCTTTCTAAAAGTTATTAAAATTCAGAGAACGACAGCATTGGTTTGTCTTACTTATAATGTTAGCTCTTATATGCAGTGTTGGCTTGTAATATGCATTGCCATGCCACTTTTAATATCACCACACAGCTCTTTTTCACGGCAATAGCTGAGTTTTTGACAAAACAAATATCACCTGTATGTAATAATAAGACTAAATATGTGCAGTAAAATTTTTTTTAGCAGGTTTAGAATATATCACCCCATATCGCGAATGTACATGTATATCTAATCCGACACACTTAGACACAAAATGGCGTCCAAATTTGAGTTGACACAACTCTCTATATACAGGGACTCCAGCATTAACTAACTATGAATGAAGTAATAAACTAAGGAAAATTCGAGAATTTCCATTTCAACCGTGCAGCGTGGGTTTTGTCCTACGTTTTAAGAGCAACGGCAGTATGTTCTAATTGTATGGAGAGTGAGAATTTGTCGATCATTTCCATTCAAGCAATATATGTTACATATATGTTAATATGTCCTGTCCTCCTCCTTCGAACAGGTTGGGAGACCTGAGTGGCCTCGAAATCAACAAACCTCCAGAAGCAAATGGGCAACTGTACGCATCTCTCTCTCTCTCCCGATCTCTTCACTTTTGTTTCCGGAAGCCAAATTTGAAGGATTGTGACCAAGTTCATCCACTTGACATGTAATAACACGTGTGAATGACCTCGAATCGGATCAATATCACTGTTTCTGCACATCATTGAGAGCGGGCAAAATTCAATAATAAACTGTCTCTGCAGGCGGCGGCACCACCACCACCACCACCACACCCTAATAACCCTAACAACTCGATTTTTGCAAGATTTGCAGATTTTGCAGATTTGCAAGCTGAGATTGCAACGCCAGGGACGGCCGACTCCTTCCTGCGAGCTGCCCACGTCACCCGCACAAGAAGAGCTCATCAAATCACTGCAGTGGCACTGCACATCCTGCAACACCGTGCGTATGAACGCCACTGTACGACATATGCTGATGATGCAGAAGACCTGCCTGAGTTCGAAGACATTCCCAACTTTCAGTACTGGGCAACTGTGCTGGAACTAGAGATGTTGGTACTGGTCTACGTGCGTTCTCTGCGGCAGGCTTCATTCACGATGTACCTTGATGCCCTGACGGAACTGGTCCCATGCCTTAGACCACACACACTATGCCAGGTGGGTCCCTGTTCACCTGAGGGACATGGTTGCACTCCCAATGAAGCACCCAGATGTAGCCAGATAATTCAGGGCTGGCAACTTCACTGTACAGAAGACGAAGAAGGTGTTCTCTTCGATCCCAATCGAATCGAAATCTTTCAAAAATCAAATCTCTGAATCTGAGATGGCCCAATATCGAGATCTTTTCATAATATGATAGTCTACTAGTGTGCTAAATTTGGTGCTTTCCTCACAAAATGCACAATTGTTATGCTAAGTTGCCCCACTATTAAAACGATCATTCAATCATTCATTCATTCTGCAGGCCCAATATTCTATCCTCTTGATCTGGCAACCTCGAGAAACCTCGAGAAACAACAATATGCGCACTTTGACCTTTTGTGACATGTTCATCAGATGAGAGGTTACTACTGTTACTACTACTACTGTTACTACTACTACTGTTACTGTTACTACTGTTACTGTTACTACTACTACTGTTACTACTACTACTGTTACTACCACTACTACGACTGTTACTACTACTACTGTTACTACTACTACTGTTACTACTACTGTTACTACCACTACTACGACTGTTACTACTACTACTGTTACTACTACTACTACTATCAAACTACTACTACTTCTTATGAGACTTAAACGGCTTCAATGGCCATAGTTAATGCAACATTCTTGTGAGGATGACCATGCAAGTTTTCCCTTTTCAAACTGGTCCATCTTGACCATCCTCTCTCTTGTTGTCCCTCTTACAACTAAGTTTCACTTTCATAGCAAAAGCCTCCTATTCCACATTTCCCACCACCCTCATGAGCCACACGTGCCAACCCATGCCTTTTTGTTAAATAACTCTTTAGTCTGTCCACCTCCGAATATCCTCAAATCCTTTCCTTTCACACAGCGATGTCCTCATCAGACCTCTCAGCATCCGTATCGCCGTCTTCTTTAGCAATATCTCGTCTTCCTTTCTCAACGCCCAAGCCTCCTTATCCAAACAGTAGAACCAGTGTTAACGGTTAACACCCCCCCACCCCCCCACACGTGCAAAGCAAAATTGGGGTTAAGTAATTAGTTCACCTTGTCTATCTGTCTGTCCACAAACGTAAGATTATGATCGAGGAAGAACTTGATTTCAATTGAATGATAAAAATATCAGAACACAAATCAGAACATGAATCGGAAAACGAACCTGCAGTTTTACAGTACTTTGACTCAAAATTATCCTGATCATAAATGTGCAGAGAGGAGTGAGATCATTATTTTTTACTCTGTCTGTCTGTCAAACAAAATTGAAAATCATTCCAAACAGGAGACTTACTTTTTTAAGGACGTCATAAAGACACAAAGACAAGGCACAAATAACGAATTTAACATGTAAAACAAGGTGGTTTAAAAGATGTTGCATCACGGCAGTAAACTTCTGAAACTCTTTTCTCCCACATTTAAAATCTTTATTTTATTTCAATTAAATTATGTACTTGAACACTGGACAACACAAATCACCTTTTTGGCAATATCAAAACCCTTTTATTTATCAATACTTAGCCAAAGTTTAACAGCATCTTACATCATCTCGACCAATCAAATTTGCTGCTCGCAGATCCCATCCATGCCCTTTCTTTGAAAGACTGCGTGGGGTAAGATGTTCTATGAATTCTCGAGTTAGAATTTTGACATCTTTGCCCTTTTCAACATCCTCAGCTTAACTGGAATCGTTTGACTATAGACCACACCAAAAACACTCCTAAACTTAATTCTAAATCACACACACGCACGCACACGCGCACACACACACACACACACACACACACACACACACACACACACACACACACACACACACACACACACACACACACACACACACACACACACACACACACACACACAACAGTTCTTTTCATTTAATTATCCCTTTGTCCATATGTAAATCTGGTGTGGGGATGTCCAAATATAGGACATTAATTATCGAGCGTTTTATTTTGTATTATCGGCATCCATGGAAATAAAACTGTATTTCTGTAAACTTTACAATCCGTTTTCAGATTGCTCGGAGATCGCGTCAGGTAAAAGCTTCCAGTTTCTTCTTCTTCTCTATTCCACCCAGCGCATATGTAGTGGAATCCGCTATTGAATAACACCTCAACGTAATGCTCAATTGGTCATTCGTGGTGTGCTCCGTTTTAATATAGCCATCCACACGACAATATATATATTTTGTCCACACGAAATATATATACAGACTTGGCATTTAATATGGAATTTTTTTTTTCTTGACTTAGGTTTACTTTCTGAACTCAGTATATCAATCTGGTGAGTTTCTTTTACCCTTCGGTGATGTCTTTGTTGAAAGAACCATGTCACTGATTGTCTTTCGCAGCAAGAAGTCAATAACAGGATTATATCACAGGTGGCGTGACAAAATGTAAGGACAGGTACATTTGACGATTGGCTTCACAATCGGGTATATCAGAGTTGTTGCGTTCTGTATTAGTGGAAAACAACTGCTGCACGTCTACAAAAGTTATTGCCGCTTCCTCTGGAGATGGTCCGTCAACTTGACAATGCTGTTTGTCATGGAGTGGTGGCTTTACGAAATTCTGCCATGAAACAGCGTGCTATTGCTCGGCAGTATGGCATCACTCAAGGTCAGGTGTCAAAGATCCTGAAACAAAATGCTCAGAGGGGTGTCCCTACTCCAATACCGAGGCCAGGACGTCCACGCAGAACCACAAGGAGAGATGATCGCCAGCTGCACCGGTTAGTCTGCAATGGCCGTACCAAGTCAGCTAATCGGCTTAGGGCTGAGTGGCAGCAACTGACAAATGTGCCTGTATCCAGAAGGCTAGTCAACCAACGACTGGTTCAAGCAGGCTATCGTGCCAGGCGTCCCCTGAGAAAGCCACGCCTGACCAGACAACACAGCCAGCGCCGATTGCAGTGGGCCAGAGAGCACTGTCAATGGCAGCCAGGACACTGGAATCACGTGACCTTCAGTGACGAGTCTAGATTTCTGGTCTATCATCAAGATGGCCGCATCTGAGTGCACCGACAAGTGCATGAAGCCCACAACGAAGATTGTATAGTGCCAAAGGTCCAAGCTGGAGGTGGTGGGGTGACCATTTGGGTTGCTTTTCATGCAGGGGGCAAAACTGACCTGGTTGTTGTGAATGGAAACCTGAACCAGTTCAAGTACAGGGCCATTCTGGGAGAAACATTGCTTCCATTTGCTCGTGCAGCCTTTCGAGGAAACTTTGTCTTCCAAGATGACAATGCACGGCCTCATCGTGCTCGCATGATCCAACACTTTCTTGCTGACCGTGGTGTAGAGCATATGGAGTGGCCTGCCATGTCCCCGGATATGAATCCGATAGAGAACTTGTGGGCAGAATTAACGCGTCAAATCGACAACTTGGACCAGCAGCCTACCTCTGTGCGTGAATTGCAGCAGACTATTGTCACTGCATGGCAAGCGATTCCTGTCCACAGTCCACACCTTGGCAAATCTTGTGAACAGCATGCCTCGACGTGTACGTGCTCTCCTGAATGCTCGTGGGGGTTACACGAAGTACTGAACTGTAATTTTACTATCCGTAATCCCAGTCATAATTTAGCTTTTGTTTTTGTTGAAATTTTTTTTGGCGAATGTGCAAAATAAAGAGATACTTCTGGAAAACGTACAGAACTTTAACACAGTACTGTCCGTGAATTGAGTTCGATATCAGTTTACATCACTTTCAAGGATCAATTTATTTGCTTCGAAATGTCAAATGTGGTTTTTGTTTATTTTAAAGGTCACATTAACAAAATCTAGAATAATTTCAACATAAATCCAATGAACTTTTGGTTCCAAGTCATCTTGAAAAGTAAGTTCACCCCCACAAAAAAAATATTCCATATTAAATGCCAAGTCTGTATATTGTCGTGTTCCTGGGAGTTAACGCCCCTAGTGACGAATGGCCAATCGAGCTTTACACTCCGAGGCGTTCAGTCCAACTATGGCGGTGTAATTTTTAAGCGCGAGGGTGTAGTGGAGGGCAATGAGCGCTTACCTGGACGGGTTTCACTTGGCGTCATCGTACCCACAATAATTATACAAGACAGGCACGGAATTAAAAATGCAACAAATAAAGGGTTTAATGAAAATAATGCCAGGGACAAGAAAGGCACGGTAAAACTAATTCCTTAAGTGGGGCGCACCCATATGGACTCACGAAACAGACACAGGGAGAGATAAATGAAAATAAATGCGTCGTGTTTGTGTGTACTCAGCTTTGAGCAGCCCTCAAACCCGTCGGCCCTCGAACAGGTCCCCAGGTCCGTGCGCGGGAAAACAAACCTTGGCGCCGTGTCCGTTCACCCCAGCCGCCGAAGTGCAACACTCAGGCCCATGCTCCCCTCTCGTCATCCGCTCCACAAAGCACCACGGTCTCTCCGGCTCACTCGGCATGGCGCACAGCCGTCATGAAGCCACGAACCAAGAGCGTCAGAGTCCACGAGCATGACCGCCAATGTCAGGACCAAGAGTGAGGAAGAGAGGAGGAGCACGAACTGCGACAGCCCACCACGCAGCCAGTACCAAGAGGAAAAAAATGTGCGACTGTTCACTTTAGACTCGGGACACAAAGACAGAGCAAAGGTGTGACTGCACGCTATGAAGGCCAGCCCGGAGAGAAGGAAAAATGCAATCTGCCCGCAATGAATGTCCCAACGCAAGAGAGTAAAATGGCGGCCGCTTTGCCTTTTTCTTCCCTGGTCTCGAACGTCATATGATGACGTCCGTGCGCGCTCCAATCAAATATTGCATTGTAGCAGTCCATCGCCCTGAACAATCATCACCCCTCAGGGTGGGGCCCCATGGCCCTGCCTGCTTGGTGTTGCGATGACTCGGCTGGCGGCGCCAGCGGCAGCGTTTAATGTCTGAATCCTGTGGGCTTTTATTTAGTGTTATTAATTTAGGTGTGGAGTGCATGGCTGGTGTGGTGTGTGTCATAAGGAACAAAGAAAAAAAACCACCGACGCGATTTACATACAGGGAATACCCATTATACCCTATTTAATTAACATAGCTCCACCCCTCTCATGGAGACAATTATACAACCCTACCGGATACACGGAGCCGACTTAAGTACAGGTTTCTTCTTCTTTGCCGCGACATTCGGAGCACACTACCCTACACAATCCTATCTGGCCCTACGGTATTTCATTGGTACCCCCCACAAACGTAACAATTTTTATTTATATATATATATATATATATATATATATATACATATATATATATACATATATATATATATATATATATATATATATATATATATATATATATATATATATATATATATATATATATATATTGTAACGAATTTGAGAAGTGTAACGGTTTTGAGAAGTGTAACAATTTTGGAGAAAGTGTAACGAATGTGAAAAGTATGGTTTTGTTGTGTGTAACACCCTCGTAATGTAAATAATGGTCGCAGCCGTCCTCCTAGTTAATTCCATGAAACTTACACACAGGCCACGATATATCTTTTTAAATAGTTTATTTCCTTATTCTATGTCGGCTAAATATGTTTCCCACTAGATTGACTCTGCATTGCATCAAACGAAATAAAGCGTAGGCCCCTCCGATGATCCATGGCAGCTCAAGTGCCAGGGATTCCCCCACTTGAGCTTTGACAGCAACCGTTTATTGCAGTACTGAACTGCTGTGCAACGTGACGGCGCCTTACCTGCAGCTGCTGACCGGTTTTCGCCATTTGTGGCCATTACGAACAAGGGGAGTGGCTAGAGAAGACGGGTCGCCCCCCTCGTCATAGGGGGGAGGAGTAAGTCGGCCCCGCTCATCCAACCGAGAACAAGGGGTTTGGCTAAGGGAGGGCGGAGCGGGAACCCCCGAGAAAGTGCGCGAAGGTTCGGGGAGGAAACCAATATAAGCCGCCGCGGGACGCACTCCACCCTCTTGCTCTGACCCCGTCCTCTTGCTTGCTGTCGCTCGTTGTTGCTGGGGAGAAGGAAGACGCCTGAACGAGCAGGTGTGTGCGAGCCATCGTGCGACCAGCTGCGCTGCAGCTAAGGGGGCAGCTAAGGGGCCGCAGGCCACGAAAAGGACGCGCCAGGCAGCAATCGACGCTGGACCCTCCATTGCCTCCCAAAACAACCATCCATCCTCAAGCCATACCTGCCTGCAATATCCGCCGTGTAAGTGTGAACGTCGTCTGTCCTAATCGTTGTCCTGGGGTTAAGTAAATTGACTAGTATAAGCTAACGATTCACTGTGTGACTGCTTCTTCCATCCATTGCTTGTAAATAATTTTGATCGCTCCTTCTTTTTGCTTGTGTGTATAATAAATCCTGTTATTCCTCCGTACTCTGTCTTCTTCTCTCTTCCTTCTCTTTCGGTCGCTTTAGAGGTTTCCAAATTGAATATCTGTGGTGCGATCTGGTCAACGTTGGGGGAGTCGGGCCAATCGGGGATCCTGTAACGGTCGCGGTCATACCAACCGCTCGGTCAAAATAACATCTTAACCGCGTACGTAACAATATATATATATATATATATACATGCACACACACACATATATATGTATATCGACACACATGCACACACAAACACACACACACTTTAGCTTGCATATTGCACGGACATTACATTACATGACATATATTTTAATTACCACTAAATTGATCTGTTAATGAAATACAAAAACGGTCATTTTGACGAATATCATAAACACCCGACTGCACACACGAATGACCACTGAATATGTTTTCAAATCTATTTACATTATTTTCAATGATTCATTAATCACGGTTTGCCAGTGTTATTCTATTTATTGAATCACGTTTGGTGTCGTTTTAAGACCTCAAATAAAACTTGTTTTAATCCGATAACTATAGCTCCCTGTGATAGTACACATGTGACGACTGTTTTAATCTGTTGATATGTTCAGTGCTGTGCGTGGTGGCTTTCACTGTTCTGATTATCAATCCTCTACCTACAGGATAACAGGGAACTTATACCTGTTATGGGGTTTGTTTTTACCATTAGTGCCCCCAATTTATAATGGTACCTCAGAGTTCCTTAGATCCATAGGAGTATTAAACTTCCAATTAGGGGTTTTTTCTTCCCTTTTTCTGCTGTATCCGAGCTGTATCCCAGGGCTGTATCTGTATCCGAGCTGTATCCCAGAGTTGGCTGGGACTTTTGGAATGAAATTTCCATCAATAATGGGAATAATAAGTATTGGGGGGGGGGGGGGGTGGTGGGCGGAGGGGGTTGACATAATTGTTTTGACCTAGACCTGATTTTTAAAGTCATGACCCAATTATAGACAACAATTATAGACAACATTTTCACCAAAACTCGACAAAGCCTGTCCAATCAGAGCGAAATTGACTCTCTCTCTTGTGCCTGGAGCAAAGTACATTTACACATTATTTATACAATACACCTCCGGGTTAAAGGTCAAGGTCAAGGTCAAATGGCAGTCTGAAAAAACACAAAGACGCATTTTTGCCATCACTCAATTTTGCCAATGAAGAATCTCAAACACCATTTGGTCTTCCAAGATAGTTTTGCATTCTAATAGTGCACCTGCACTGAAGTTGTGCACCTGTTATTTGTTTGGCGTCCTTGACATATTTTTTTGGATTGTGACCTAATTAACAAAAACACCTTTTTGATCATAACTTGAATAATTTTTCTCTGATTTCCATGATGTTGAGTTTTATGGATAGATTGTACATGCGGACACATTTTCTTATTTTATGGACTATCCCTAAATGTTGAGGGTCAAGGTCAATATGGTGGTCTTAAATAATATTGGATCGTAGACACAGAGGATTAAAATAATATGTCTATCATTGGATCATAGACACCAATGGAGGCGTACCGCCGTACCCTTGGCGATCGCTTTGTAATCGAACATATCTCGTTTCATCTGCAACTGTACAATAGAAGAGGTTTTTCTTTTTAAGTAATGCTGCTCTCCTAGAAAGACATTTGTACAATATAGAATGGAATTTAAGGATCTCTTTTATCAATTTGGTGTAAAATCTATTATATAGATATCGATAGACCAAACACACACACACATTCCATGTTTATTTTTTATATTAACGGAAGGCTTGCAGTGGAGCTCGCACACAAATCACATGCTCACACAAAAAGACAGCCATTTCAGATGAATTATGAGGACTTTCCGAGACAATACACAAACACATATTGCATTTGGGATTTGAATCTGTTCCCTACATCCGGAGCCAGATGCTCAGAAGGAAACAATGGTATGACCTATCTGGCTTATTACGCATCAGATTGTGGTGATTCCCAGGTGAAGGTATTACAAGAATTTCAGGGTATGGCTACACAAGAACAAACGGACGTGTGAGATGAACATTCTCGACTCTGACAATCTGGATGGGGTGGACCACGTGGTTTGGGGTGGGTCTAACATTTTTGGTTCTGACCTAAAATCTTCGACATTAGCTTATTTCATGCACTTATTTCATAAGTTTATACATGTTTTATACATATACTTATTTCATTTAATAAATTTTCATGAAAACTTTGACAAAGCCTGTTTTCCTGCAAAGTGGTAAGGAGAAAGGGAAATGTAAATGTTCATTGATATAGTACAAACGAGAACAACACTCTTTGATGTCACGACGTCGACCGATATGCCTCCGCCCACATTATTACATCATTATAATACTTGTACCAAGTTTGATTTCAAATCCATTCCGCTGTTCTCAAGTTATCACATTTGTACCTGACATGACCTCTGACCTTTGACCTCTTGACCCCACAATTTAAACAGTTCATGTTTACATCATTATACATACCTGCACCAAGTTTTAATTTAAATCCCTTCAGCTATTCACAAGTAATCACATTTTTACCTGACATGATGTCTGACATTTGACCTTTTACCTTTGACTTCGGGACCCCAAAATCTAATCAGTTAATCTTTACATCATGATACATATCTGTACCAAGTTTGAATTAGATCATTTTAGCCGATCTCAAGTTACATACCTATTACAGACTTTGACCTTTGACCTCTTGACCCAAAAATCTAATCACTTAATCTTTACATCATTATACAAACCTGTACCAAGTTTGAATTAGATCACTTCAGCCTTTCTCAAGTTGAAGACATATTACAGACTTTGACCTTTGACCCCAAAAGCTAATCAGTTCATCTTTACATCATTCTACATAATTGTACCAGATTTGGTCAGAATCCCATGACTGGTTCACAAGTTATTGCGGTAACAGGATTTTGAACTAACATGACCTCTGACCTTTGACCTCGTAACCCCAAAATCGAATTGGTTCATCTTTACCTCATTATACATACCTGAACCAAGTTTGACTAAGATCCCTTCAGCCGTTCTCAAGTTATCGCGGCAATGAAAACCTATCATGGACGGACGGAAAGCCAGGCGGACAACCTGAAGACATAATGCCTCCATCGACTTCCATCGGTGGAGGCATAAAAAAAGAGGATTTTCATTTCTGAGAGAATTATGGCTGCCCCTGAAAGGCTGGAAAAATATTGTCGCATCTAAATAAGTGTTTCATACAGAGACATATAAGTTATAGTTATTCAAAGTTCAATTGAAAAGCATAAGCATCTCTAGCACACCAGGTTTACTTACAGCAGCAAAGGCGGCCAATGCGACGAGATGAACATGAGCAACTGTGAGCTCTGTGACAACAACACCTGCCAGAGGACCCTCCTCGGCCTTCCATGCGCCAGCCGTCCCCATTCCAGCCACTCCTCCAACAGCCCATGGAACACCATTCACTGGCCAAGCATCTTTTTTACCACTAGAACTTGCACTTCTCAGTCCGTGGTTGATTTCTGTACCCCAGACACGGCCTCTCAGAGAGCCTCCGATAGCCCAAGGCCCGGCACCACCCTCAGCCATCCATGAGCAGGCGTCCTCACCCTCGCGTCCAGGCACAGTGCTATTTGCAGGAAGGAGGAGCCATAGTATGCGCTGTGTTACCCCCTCTGGTGTGCCAACCTTATCTCCCGACTCTTTGACCTTGTCGTCAGCACGGAACATCAGCTGAGCAACTTCCAAGGGTGGCAGTCTGCAATGGGAGAAGAAATAAGTATGGAAAGGTGGAGGAATGGAGGAACATATGTATTGATGATTTATTATTATCTTCACCACTACAAATAAAGAAATTAATATATATTAATATATATTAATATATATTAATATATATTATATTATATTATATTATATTATATTAATATATATTAATATATATTAATATATATTAATATATATTAATATATATTAATATATATTAATATATATTAATATATATTATATTATAATATATTATATAATATTATATAATATTATATAATATTATATAATATTATATAATATTATATAATATTATATAATATTATATAATATTATATAATATAATATTATATTATATTATATTATATTATATTATATTATATTATATTATATGATATTATATTATATTATATATATTATATATATTATATTATATTATATTATATTATATGATATAACATTATATATATATATATATATATATATATATATATATATATATATATATATATATATATATATATATATATATATATATATATACACAAATAATTAAGTTAAGCACCCCCCCCCGTTTTTTTACAACCTCGCACATTACAAGTTTGTTGTCGTCAAAACAGTGTAATATACCCATGATATTGCTATATTTTCTGGAGAAGTGATATTATGGTCACATAAAAACATAACAATCATGCCGTTTTCAATATTTTATTCTGAATAATTTAAGGTGAACTTTTTTGGGAATTTTAGGCATATTTTCACCTCAATTTAAGTATGGAGCTATAGGTCCATCACGGACAGTGTGGATGACGTTTATGTTTTCTAACGTACAGTCATTGTTCTGAGAAGACCTCTAGCGATCTTTGCGTCAATAACGTGTGTAGGACCCACGTGATCGGATCACTGACTCAACCCTACGTCTCATAGACCCTGTAAGCCGTCGTATGCGTTGCTGTGGCAGGTTGTTCCATTCCCGATGTAATGCACGTTCCAATTCATCCAGATTGGCTATTGGAGGGACCATCTTCGCAATTTGCATTACGTGCATTACGTGCATTACGTGAATTGGAACGTGCCAACTTTCCTCAAACGTATATATATATGTATATATATATATATATATATATATACATATACATACATACATACATACATATATATACAGTCACGCGAAAAAGTAAGTACACCACATGTAAAGTTTTGGCTTTTTCAACATATTTCAACATACAGCTATTTGATCTTCATTTCAACAATATTGATAGATAAAGGTGATATAATATAACAAATATCATGAAACATTTACATTTTGTAGTCCATTGTATAATTTAAATAAACATAAATGCAAATTTTGCATGTGGAAAAAGTAAGTACACCCCTACATTTATCACGACTTCAAATACCTAAAATTAGAATCAGGTGCACCAGCTCAGGTGAAAATGATTAGAGCATCGTTAGAGAGGATCTTGGAGGAACCTGTCTTATTTGAACCTCAGACAATAAGTTTGGATTGCTATTTGTTGTTGAAGTGTGCGGCGTCACCATGCCGAGATCAAAAGAGCTCTCTGAGGCCTTCAGAAAGAAGGTTATAGATGCCTACGAGTCTGGGAAGGGATTTAAAAAGATCTCCAAACAATTAGAAATCAATCATTCGAATGTCCAGGAAGATCATGTACAAGTGGAGAAGATTCCAAACAACTGCCAACTTGGTCAGGCCAGGCCGCCCCAGCAAGTTCAGCCCGAGAGCAGACCGCAAGATGCTGAAAGAAGTCTCTAAGAACCCCAGAATGTCATCACGGGACCTACAGGTAGCTCTTGCCACTGTTGATGTCAAAGTGCACGAGTCTACCATTAGAAAGAGGCTGCACAAATTTGATCTGCATGGGGGGTGTGCCAGGAGGAAACCTTTGCTGTCCAGAAAGAACATCAGGGCAAGACTAAAGTTTGCCAATGAACACCTCGGCAAATACCAGCACTTCTGGAACAATGTGCTCTGGACAGATAAGTCAAAGGTAGAGCTATTTGACCACAGTACCAGAAGACATGTTTGGCGAAAACCAAAGACATCATTTGACCACAAGAAGCTGATACCAACTGTAAAGCATGGTGGTGGAAATATTATGGTTTGGGGCAGCTTTGCCTCATCAGGGCCTGGGCAGCTCACCATCATATAATCCACTATGAATTCTTCATTGTACCAGAGGGTGCTTGAGGATAATGTGAGGGCATCTGTCGGAGAGTTGAAGCTCAACCGAAGGTGGATCTTGTTTACCAGTCCTGGTATGTTTACCACTAAATCCACCAAGGAATGGCTGAAAAGAAAGAAATGGAGGGTTCTGGAATGGCCAAGTCAAAGCCCGGATCTAAATCCCATCGAGATGTTGTGAGGGGATTTGAAAAGAGCTGTGCATGCAAGAAACCCCTCAAACATCGCACAAATGAAAGAATTCTGCATGGAGGAGTGGGCAAAAATTTCTCCCAGTCGATGTCAGAGACTGGTAGACAGATATGAGAAATGCCTACTTGAGGTTGTTTCTGCCAAAGGGGGCAATACCACCTTTAGAGCCAAGGGACAAAAGGATGCTTTCGTCTTGCTCACCAAATCTATTCATTCCAAAAAATATATATAATACCATCTCTTACAGTTCCTCCTTTCTACATTCCCTAAACTATCCAGAACTCCACCCCTCCTTCAGTGTCCTCAAACGTATTTTTGACTCGAAGGTCTCAAACTCATTTTGCAAAAAATGTTCGTTTCCCATGAATCGTACACTTTTCAAAATCCAATCTCACCCCTCCCCTCCAAATCCTCCCCATCACCCATCCCTTTCAAATCTCCCCCCTTGCCCCTCCCTCCCCTCCCTCCTAAACTCCCCCCACACCCCTCCCCTCTGAGACTCTCCCTCGCTCCTCCCCTCCTAGACTCCCCTCTCACCCCTCCTCCTCAAAGCATCCTCCCTGCTTCTTCCCCCTTCCAACTTTCACGTTCATCTCCCCCAACCTTCTGCCTCGCTCTTCCCCCTCCTCAAATAACACCTCACTGTGCCTCACCCAATCTCCATCAAACCTTTTGTCCGCCCCATTCTTCCCTTTCTCCAAGCTATTATCTTTTCTACCCTCGCTAATTTCGGTCCCCTTGTGTTTTATACCTCCCCCCCCCCCCCTCCCCTTCCCATGCCTCCTGCCCCCAAGCCCTCTCCCTCGCACACTTCTCCCTGCTCTCAAATGTTGTGATTGTGTGCTTCCCCTTCTCTCCCCATCTTGTCTTCCGCTCCCTCTTTTTTTATATTTTGTTTGTCTGGTTGATTTGTTTGTGAAATGAATGTTAGCTCTTTCACGAGCCTCGATTCAGTATACAAAAAAAAAAGAAAAAAAAAAAAAAGAAGGGTGTACATACTTTTTCCACATGCGAAATTTGCATTTATGTTTATTTAAATTATACAATGGACGACAAAATGTAAATGTTTCATGATATTTGTTATATTATATCACCTTTATCTATCAATATTGTTGAAATGAAGATCAAATAGCTGTATGTTGAAATATGTTGAAAAAGTCAAAACTTTACATGGGGTGTACTTACTTTTTCACATGACTGTATGTTGAAAAAGTCAAAACTTTGCATGGGGTGTACTTACTTTTTCACGTGACTGTACACACACACACTGTGTGTCATATATATATATACACAGACTTGGCATTTAATATGGAATTTTTTTTTTCTTGACTTGGGTTTACTTTCTTAACTCAGTATATCAATCTGGTGAGTTTCTTTTACACTTTGGTGATTTATTTGTGAAAAGAACCATGTCACTGATTGTCTGTCGCAGCAAGAAGTCAACAACAGGATTATATCACAGGTGGCGTGGCAACATGTACGGACAGGTGCATTTGATGATTGGCTTCACAGTCGGGTATACAAGGGTTGTCGCGTTCTGTATTAGTGGAAAACAACTGCTGCACGTCTCCAAAAGTTATTGCCGCTTCCTCTGGAGATGGTCCGTCAACTCGACAATGCTGTTTGTCATGGAGTGGTGGCTTTACGAAATTACGGCATGAAAGAACGTGCTATTGCTCGGCAGTATGGCATCACTCAAGGTCAGGTGTCAAAGATCCCGAAACGAAATGCTCAGAGGGGTGTCCCTACTCCAATACCGAGGCCAGGACGTCCCCGCAGAACCACAAGGAAGGATGATCGCCAGCTGCACCGGTTAGTCCGCAATGGCCGTACCAAGTCAGCTAATCGGCTTAGGGCTGAGTGGCAACAACTGACAAATGTGCCTGTATCCAGAAGGCTAGTCAACCAACGACTGCTTCAAGCAGGCTATCGTGCCAGGCGTCCCCTGAGAAAGCCACGCCTGACCAGACAACACCACCAGCACCAATTGCAGTGGGCCAGAGAGCACCGTCAATGGCAGCTAGGACACTGGAATCACGTGATCTTCAGTGACGAGTCTAGATTTCTGGTCTTTCGTCAAGATGGCCGCGTCCGAGTGCGCAGACAAGTGCATGAAGCCGACAACAAAGATTGTATAGTGCCAAGAGTCCAAGCTGGAGGTGGTGGGGTGACCGTTTGGGCTGCTTTTCATGCAGGGGGCAAAACTGACCTGGTTGTTCTGAATGGAAACCTGAACCAGTTCAAGTACAGGGCCATTCTGGAAGAAACATTGCTTCCATTTGCTCGTGCAGGCTTTCGAGGAAACTTTGTCTTCCAAGATGACAATGCACGGCCTCATCATGCTTGCATGATCCAACACTTTCTTGCTGACCGTGGTGTAGAGCATATGGAGTGGCCTGCCATGTCCCCGGATATGAATCCGATAGAGAACTTGTGGGCAGGATTAACGCGTCAAATCGACCACTTGGACCAGCAGCCGACCTCTGTGCGTGAATTGCAGCAGGCTATTGTCACTGCATGGCAAGCGATTCCTGTCCAAATCTTGGCAAATCTCGTGAACAGCATACCTCAACGTGTACGTGCTCTCCTGAATGCTCGTGGGGGTTACACGAAGTACTGAACTGTAATTTTACTGTCCGTAATCCCTGTCGTAATTTAACTTTTGTTTTTGTTAAAAAAAATTTTGGCTAATGTGCAAAATAAAGAGATACTTCTGGAAAACGTACAGAAGTTTAACACAGTACTGTCCATGAATTGAGTTCGATATCAGTTTACATCACTTTCAAGGATCAATTTATTTGTTTCGAAATGTCAAATGTGGTTTTTGTTTCTTTTAAAGGTCACATTAACAAAATCCAGAATAATTTCAACATAATTCCAATGAACTTTTGGTTCATTGTTACATATATATACAATGAACCAATTGTTACATATATATATATATTGTTACGTATTACCTCCCCAAACTCCGGTTACGGTGCCCTTCAGAATCTCGAGCGGGAACACGGCAGAACGATTTGTTATTTTGAGTGTTCTAATAAACCATGGTAAAAGCACACCAATGCAATTGTAGAACAAAATAAGTAATTGTATTAAGAACTCTCACATACACAATAATAACACTCTCGAAGAAAGTACAATGAAAATATCACTTGCATCAGATGAACAATACATATGATGGTACCATCATTCCACAATGCTCTCAAAGCAATAGACTCGAGATACGCCAAACGTGAGTGGAAGGTAACATTCCCCAAAGTCCGTGCACAAATCCCAATGCTGGGTGAAGGTTGAAGTCATGCAGAACGACAAGAACATGCAATTATCAGCGCGTCGGCAGAGAAGGAGTTATGAGATGAGGTCGATATGGGAATTGAGCCGATATGGGAAACGGTGATGTCGGTATGAGAATCCCAACAACCAAACACGATGCACTAAGCGGATGGCCTCTTCAAGGACAAAATTGCAGATTGGCCTGTGAATATATATATTATTGAATATATATATATATATATATATATATATATATATAATATATATATATATATATATATATATATATATATATATATATATATATATATATATATATATATATATATATATATATATATACACAAAGAATTAAGTTAAGCACCCCCCCCCCCGTTTTTTTACAACCTCGCACATTACAAGTTTGTTGTCGTCAAAACAGTGTAATATACCCATGATATTGCTATATTTTCTGGAGAAGTGATATTATGGTCACATAAAAACATAACAATCATGCCGTTTTCAATATTTTATTCTGAATAATTTAAGGTGAAATTTTTTGGGAATTTTAGGCATATTTTCACCTCAATTTAAGTATGGAGCTATAGGTCCATCACGGACAGTGTGGATGACGTTTATGTTTTCTAACGTACAGTCATTGTTCTGAGAAGACCTCTAGCGATCTTTGCGTCAATAACGTGTGTAGGACCCACGTGATCGGATCACTGACTCAACCAATCACTTTTTTTCACTTTGATCACTCAATTTCATCAATGGATAATTGCTAATGTCATACCAATCATTATTTGATCTCACATACCTTAGAATATATGCCAATGTATACATATACACAAAGAATATATATTAGGGGGTGCTTACCTTAATTCGTTGTGTAGGGGTGCTTAACTTAATTCTTTGTGTATATATATATATATATATATATATATATATATATATATATATATATATATATATATATATATATACATATATATATATATATATATATATATATATATATATATATATATATATATATATATGTGTGTTGGCTTAGCGGTTAGGGTGCCGGCTTGGGATCCTAGGATCCTGGGTTTGAATCCCGGTCGATCGCTGAATTAACGCCAGGGGGGTTGACTCAGCCTGTCATCCTTCCGAGGTTGGCAAATTGAGTACCAGCTTGCTGGGATGAATGATCACGGTGTGTACCCTGATTTAGAATAGGTACACCGTATCCCTGCGCATCGTAAGAGCGTGACCAAGGGTTGGCGTCAAGAAGGGCATCCGGCCATAAAAACATTGCCTCAAACAGGGACCCATGATTGTCATGGGGCCCGCAAGGCTAACCCCCACTCTAGCGGGGAAAATGGCCTTAAAACGATCATTCATTATATATATATATGTATTATATATATATATATTATATATATATATCATATTCATTCATATATATATATGTATGTATATATATATATATATATATATATATATATATATATATATATATATATATATATATATATATATATATATATATATATATATATATATATATATATATATATATATATATATATATATATATATATATATATATACAGTGGAACCTTGACTTACGAGTGCCCCAACTTACGAGTTTTTCGAGATACGAGCCGTCGCTCGGGCGGTTTATTGCTTTGAGATGCGAGCCGAGATCCGAGTTACGAGCTTTCGCCACCCGGTCACGTGGTTATCTTGCCGTTCAAGTACAGTATCTCTGTCGTATAGCGCTGCATTTTAGTTTTCGCATTTCGGTTATTTTGAGTTTACGCCGCCAGGTGGGTTCCGGTCACGTGGTTATCTTGCCGTCCACGTACAGTATCTCTGTCGTATAGCGCTGCATTTTAGTTTTCGCATTTCGGTTATTTTGAGTTTACGCCGCCAGGTGGGTTCCGGTCACGTGGTTATCTTGCCATGCACGTACAGTATCTCTGTCGTATAGCGCTGCATTTTAGTTTTCGCATTTCGGTTATTTTGAGTTTACGCCGCCAGGTGGGTTCCGGTCACGTGGTTATCTTGCCATGCACGTACAGTATCTCTGTCGTATAGCGCTGCATTTTAGTTTTCGCATTTCGGTTATTTTGAGTTTACGCCGCCAGGTGGGTTCCGGTCACGTGGTTATCTTGCCGTGCACGTACAGTATCTCTGTCGTATAGCGCTGCATTTTTGTTTTCGCATTTTGGTTATTTTGGAAAATTTCATGTTCATGTCGAACATTTCATGTTCATGTTCATGTTTTCATGTTCATGCCATGCAGGGCCACAACTTGTTCAGAGTGCCGGCGATAGCTCGCCTTCTCTTTGTGGAAAACACGGTGAGATCCTTAACATCCAACAACTAATGGGACGCAAACGGGGCGCCCAGTTTAGCGGTACACACATTGATGAATCACCCTGCCTGTGATTCACCCATGACAGGTTATAGCTGGGTCGGGATTCAAACCCAGGCTGGACAGTTTAGACTTTAGAGTCAAGTGTGCGTACCTCCAGTCCAGGCCATCCTGCCAACTTCTATGCTGCATACAGGTGAAATATAAAGCGCGAGATATTTTTATATATACTGTATATTTAAAAAAAAATTGGTGTGGTTTTTGGCGGGCTGGAACGGATTAATAGCATTTCAATGCATTTCAATGGGGAAATTTGATTTGAGATACGAGCAATTTGAGTTACGAGCTCGGTCACGGACGAATTAAACTCGTAAGTCAAGGTTCCACTGTATATATATATATATATATATTATATATATATATATATATATATATATATATATATATATATATATATATATATATATATATATATTAGGGTGTCACTAGTAATAGTGGGCGGAAATTTAAAGATGGATTTTTTCAGTCTCACCCCGTAATATTATTCCAATAAGTGTAAAAACAGAGTAGAAGAAATTTGGTCCTGATTAGCCATCATTTGGAGGTCACCCATTCAACTTTAAATAATGTCCGTTTGTTCACATCACTTTCTACTTCTTGGAAATAAACCAAATAACCATTTTCCTTTATTTCATGATTTCGGGTTTGTCTTGCTTAAGAGCAGGCTTCCTAGTATTCCATTAGACGTTACCCCTTTTAGTGTTGGGAGGATGCCGCCGTCCCAACCAACCAAGTAAGCTTCGCCGTCGTATAATAATATTTTAACCAAATACCATAATGTAAGTAGGACATTGAAAAAATGCAAATTGCACGAACATAATATTTATTGTAAAAATGTAAAAAAATAATTTCACGAGGTAATACATTCAAAAAATGGCAAAGTAACAAAAGTAGAACTTTGGAAAACGCAAATAATACGAATATCGATGCTCATACACTGATACTTCCTTCACATCTTCATCAATGCTGATTTATTCGGAGCTGGGTGTCGCTTTCTGTGCTCAGTGACAACTTGGACGAGGAACTGGAACTGTTCCTCTTTCAATGTTAACTTTCAATTCAGCTCCTGTACCAGAGCCACAGCCCATTCGGCTCTGTCGTTCACCACCACAAGTTTGGAGACCAGAGCCCGAGATTGCACGTAGTCAGAGTTCGACGTCCACGAACTGAGATGGTAGAGTAGGAAGTCTTTTGACAATTGAAGTTTTGAGAAGAATCCACGGGTGTTCTTCATGACCAATTGTACTAGTCCCTTGCTATTGTTGAGGAATGTAGCTTCCAAAATACGAGGACGTCTTGGTGGCCTGTCAGGGGCTTCCTCATCCAACGCTTTGACCATGTTGCACTTCATTTCCGTCGAAATCCTCTCATCAAAAAATGCTAGACCCACTGCCTCTTCCGAAAGGTACCATAGGTGCGCAGCTAGCTTCTTTGTAGTAGCATCAGAGATCTTATTGTACGAATATCGAATGAGCGTCTTCATCAATTCCCAATCGTTCAGCGGTGCTTCAATAGATTGGGAAGCTGTTGTCCACGCCTTCATGTACACAAGATTGGAAAAGAGAGTGAGATCTCGAATTCCGCGTACCTCAGTGTTTGTCATTTGGAACTGGTTACGGAAGAGCCAGATCTTGATGGCGTAGAGCACCTTAGCCATCCATAGAGTCCGGTGCATGGCACCAGGGGCATGGAACTTGATGCCCTTGTGTGGAATTCCACCGAGGAAGATGACGGAAAGATTAAGTAATTCCTGATAGTCGTCATGCACTTGATGAGCCTGTGACTTAGCAAACTCAATGAGTTCCGTTCTGAATTCAGAAATTGCGGCTTTGGTGACCACATCTGTGTCCGCCGTTTGGAATTGTCGCTGGTCAATGAAGAGCCATTGACTACGGAAGCGCTTGAAGAGTAGAATCTCAGGACCAGTTGATGCTGTCCTCATGGTTGCTTCAAACGCTGCTCCTAGCACCAATTCTAGGACGTGGTGTCTGCACGCAAAGTATATGAGGTCTCCTCCAAGTTTTTCCTCTCGAAGAACAAGAGTTCCCCCACGTTGACCTGTGTTTGTCGCAGTGGTGTCGAAACACATGGCTTTGATGTGATCAGTCACTCTCCATTCATTTAGGCATTCTGTGGTGGCATTTGCTTGTGCCTGCGCAGTACCTGACGAAAGCTTTGGCACCCCGAGGAGCTGTTCTGTTCCGGAGCCAGATATATGAATAGGAAGCCGGTCAACATGTTCCCGTGACGTCAGACCTTGCATGAGTTTCCGGTCCCAGTGAACAGTTAACGGACCCTCCACTTGTAACTCCGTCTTCAACTGCTGAGCTATCTGGACACGGAAGTTGTCATGCTGACGATGAATGGACCCATGATTGATGTTGTACTCGCTGGCGTCATGACCAAAGCTGGTAGCTGCCTCAGCCAGCAGATACGTGACCTTCCTTGACGAGAGGTGTGTACGATCAAGCGCTGCGGCCAATTCTGGTGTCATGATGTTCTTCGTCATTTTTCATTTTGGCGTGAACAATCCACCACATGCTCCTTGTTCCTCTTGGCTGTCATCTGCGCTTGAAGACGATGACTCTAAAACCGCTACCTCAGATATTGCCTTAGTTTCATCTGCTGATCGCTTTCTTCGTTTCTCCTCTTCCTCCCGCTGTCGATTACGATATTCGGCTTGGCGTTGATGGGTCTTGTCCAGACCTGTCATTGAGCCGGGACGTCCTCTATGACGCTGCTGCTGGAGGAACTCCCAATCCTCTCGGCACTTGATCAGTTTCTCAGCGTCAGCGTGGGCGATGTCAAAGAGATGATCTAAACGTTCAACAAATTCTTTTTCCTTTGTCTTGTGTGAATCACTTGTCCTTGAAGCGTGTTTCTTGAGGCCTTTCCACTCCTCAAAAACCTTTTCTAGTTTGCTCATGCAATGTTGCTCGAGCCTGGTTGAAATATGAGCTTCATCCCAGAAAGCCATCACTGCTCGACAAGACTCCCTTAATGTGCCACGGACTGTCAGTTTCTGTTCATGGTGAAGGTAGAAGAAATGCCCGAATGCTTGCCAATGTGAGGGAAGCTTGCATCCCTTCACCTCATCCACCTTTGTTCGTAGCAAGTATACCTGTTTGTGGGTATCCATCTGTAGAAAGATTAAGTAGAATATGATTTCTCTGTAAGACCAATCACTGCGAAATCTGGGAGATGACTGACATGTTGCAATTATTATTATTATTATTTTTTGTGCGTCGAAATATCAATATATTTTTTGAAGCAGGAATTTTTTTTTTTTTTTTTTGTATACAAGATCGAGGCTCGTGAAAGAGCGAACATTAATCACACAGAAAGACAAACCGACACATAAAACATATAACATCGGGAGCGGTAGACAAGATGGGGAGAGAGGGGGAAGGACACAAACACAACATTTGAGAGCAGGGACCGAGAGACATGGAGACATCGAGAGATCTGAGAGAGGGCGAGGGCTTTGGGGGGGGGGCATGGGAAGGGGGCGGTGGGAGAGGTATAAAACATATGGACACTGCCAGGACTTCCAGGAAAGAAGTTGGAATTTCAAACAAGGTGGATCTGGGGTGAATTAGCGGGGGTAGAAAAGATCAAGGTTTTGGATGGGGGAAGATAAGAGATGGTGGTGAACAGCTGTTTTAAAGACCTGGAGGGAGGAGTGGGATTGAAGGGAGTGAGGGAGTTTGTTCCAGAGGCGGGAGAAAAGAGGAATGAAAGAGTGAAGGTGAGCAGAGAGCCGAGATTTCGGCAGTTTAACCATCAGAGGGTTGCTGGCAGATCTTGTGCGACCTGTAGGAATATTTGGGGGACAGAGCACAGAGAGAGCTGGGGGTGCAAGGCCGGAGAGGAGTCGGTAGAAGACAGAAAGACCACCGACCTGCCTGCGGTGAGTGAGTGAAAGGCCCTCAGAGATAGCTTCATCGTGGGAGATTCCAATAATTCTGAAAGCTTTGGTTTCAACAGCGTGAAGCCGAGCTAGGTGTGAGGCAGGAGCACCGGCCCATAGGGGAGAACAGTATTCCATTGAGCTGCGGATGAAAGCCTTGTATGTGGTGAGGAGCTCAGGTGTGCCGAAGAAGGACTTCGCACGACAGAGGATGCCCGGTCGGCGACTGGCTTTGGAGGCCAGCTTGGAAATGTGGTTTTCCCAAGAAAGATCATGGCAGATAGTGAGACCCAAAAGCTTGAGCGACAGAACTTCTTGGAGAGGATTGTTGAGAAAGTAGATGGGAGGGTTGTCCAGTCGATCTTTTCGGAGAGACATAGTAAGAGTGTGAGATTTGTCAGGATTGAAAGACATGTTCCACTTGTTTGACCAGTCTGTGATTTTGTCCAAGTCTTCAGAGAGTGAGGAGGCTGCAGACTGCCGATCAGAGGGAAGAGGAATGGAGCGGCAGAGAGTGGAGTCATCAGCAAAGAGATAGAGAGGATTTTCAAGAGAGTCAGAGAGATCATTGATGAAGACCAGAAAAAGCACGGGGCCCAGAACACTGCCTTGGGGAACTCCAGCCTGAACAGGAAGAGGAGATGAGAGAAACCCATTCAGGGCCACACGTTGACGACGACTAGAGAGGAAGTCCGCCAGCCATGCGTGGAGATTTCCATGGATACCAAAGGAGGAGAGTTTGGTGAGCAGAGCGGGCTGCCAGACCGTGTCGAAGGCACGTGATATGTCGAGGGAGACAGCTCTAATTTCCTGTTTGGCATTGAGGACCTCCATCCATTGTTGAGACAGCAGAAGCAGCATGTCCAGAGTAGAGTGACCTGGTCTGAAACCAAATTGATGATCAGAGATCAAGCCATTGGAGAAGAGGAACGATTTCATATCCGAAGCAATGATGGATTCCATGACTTTGCTGATAATTGGGAGAAGGCTGATTGGTCTGTAGTTGCTAGGATCTGTTTTTGCACCTTTTTTGTGCAAAGCGGTGATGTTGGCTGATTTCCAAGCAAATGGCAGTTGACCTTGAGCAAAAGAGAGGGTGAAGAGAACAGAGAGAGGGTGAGATAGAGAGGCAGAGCAGGATTTTAGGACCTGTGGGCTGATGCCGTCGGGTCCAGTTGCAGAATCAGAGTCGAGGGTTGACAGAAACTTTTCCACCTTGTCAGGAGGAAAGGACACGGAGTCCAGGAGCAGCAGGGTACGACTGGGTATGGTGGGTACAGAGAGGGATGGGTTTGGGACACAAGATTTAGAGGCAAACACAGAGTTGAGGCATTCAGCTTTTTCACGTGCGGAGTCAGCTGTGTAGCCGTTTGAGGTAAGGGAGGGGATGGAGGGGGAACAAACACCAGAAACGGATTTGACCAGACGCCACCAGGATTTGGAAGAGGGAGACAGATAAGAGAGTTCGGTCTTGAGAACGGAGAGATATTGTTTCCTGGCTCTCCTGAAGGTGGACACACACTTGTTTCGGGCTTTGTGAAAGGAAATGAGATTTCCTTCCGTTGGATTTGCTTTCCAGGAGACGAAGGCAAGTTGTTTCTGGGCAACAGCCTCACCACAAGATTCCGTGTACCATGGACGGGAGGAAGGGTATGACAACTGAAGACGAGATGGGATAAATCTGTGCATGAGAGAGAGCAATTTACTTTGGAAGAATTCCCAGGATGAGTTGATGTCAGAGGTGGTAGAGATGGGAGACCAGTCCAGATGATTGATGGCTGCTTGAAGACCGTGCCAGTTGGCCTGAATGAAATGCCAGACTCGTCGACGCTGAGCAGGCTCCCTGAGGATGGTCAGAGAGATGTCCACTTTAACAAGGACATGATCAGATGATCCGATTGGAGCAGAAGAAGAGCAGCAGACATTTTCAGGGAAGTTAGTCATAACCAAGTCCAGAAGAGAAGATGTTCCGTTGACTGAGATCCGGGTCGGGAAATTGACAGATTGTGTCAGTCCCAGTGAGTCGCAGAAGTCCTTTGCTGAGGAGCCATGGCTGGTGACAGAGGTACCCACACCCAGCCAACTGGCATGATGACAGTTGAAATCACCACATATGAGGAAGAGAGAGTTGGGATGAGTAGATAGAAGTTGGTCCATATTATCAGACAGCGAGATGTAGATGGAGTCATCACTGTTTGGTGGACGGTACAACACACATATGAACAAGAGGTGGGAGCGAAGGGGAAGCCGTAGCCAGAGGTATTCCTGGGGGTGAGGTGGAGAGAGTGCAGTGCAGGGCGAGTGAGGAAGAGAGTTTTTGATAAAGATAGCAACCCCGCCTCCAGGACGAGGCTCAGGTCTATCATACCGGAGGAGGGAGTAGCCCGGGAGAGATACTAAGGAATCAGAGACATCATAAAGGAGGAAAGTTTCTGTTTAGCAGATCACGTCTGGTTTGACAGAAGCAACCTGTATGGAGAGATCAGTTAAGTTTGAACGAAGGCCCCGGATGTTTGAGGTCCATACCGTTAATGAAGAGGAAGGGGGGAGCATCAGATACAGAATAGGGGGGAGGAGGGGTAGGGTTAGATGTGGAAGAGGTGGAAGAGGTAGGGAGAGCTGTTGAAGGTGTGTCAGAGATTTCAGAATAGCTCGGAGAAAGGGAAGGATGGGGCGGACAAAAGGTTTGATGGTGATTGGGTGAGGCACAATGAGGTGTTATTTGAGGAGGGGGAAGAGCGAGGCAGAAGGTTGGGGGAGATGGAGGTGTGAGTTGGAAGGGGGAAGAAGCAGGGAGGACGCTTTGAGGAGGGGGAGTGAGAGGGGGGAAATTGAGAAGCAATGAGGGTGGGGAGATTTGAAGGGGAGGGGTGAGGGGGGAGTTTGGGAGGGAAGGGACAAGGGGAGGGATTTGAAAGGGATGGGATATGGGGGAGATTTGGAGGGGAGGGGTGAGGGAGGAGTCTAGGAGGGGAGGGGCGAGGGGGCGTCTTGGCGGGGAGGGGTGAGGGGGTAGTTTAGGAGGGAGGGGGCAAGGGGGGAGATTTGAAAGGGATGGGTGATGGGGAAGATTTGGAGGGGAGGGGTGATGGGGAAGATTTGGAGGGGAGGGGTTATGGGGAAGATTTGGAGGGGAGGGGTGAGATTGGATTTTAGAAAGTGTACGATTTATGGGAAACGAACATTTATTGCAAAATGAGTTTCTTGTGACCTTCGAGTTAAAAATACGTTTAAGGACGCTGGATGGAGGATGGAGTGCAGGAGAGTTTAGGGAATGTAGAAAAAAGGCACTATAGGAGATGGATATTTTTTTTGGGATGAATTGATTTGGTGAGCAAGTCGAAAGCAGCCTTTTAAAGAAGAAGAAGAAAAAGGTGTTATAAAATATGACGGAATACATAACTTGAGGGGAAAGTGTAAACATTGAAGGTTAATAACAGTGAAAACTATCTGGGGAAATGGGGGAGAAACACGTGGTCGAAGAACGAACGAACGAATAAGAATGAATAAACGAATGAGAACAGAGAAGGAAATGTTTTTGTTTTTGTTTTTTTTGAGTTGAGATTTACACAAGGAAGTCGGCTATGGGTGAAAAGCCTGGGAATACAGAGAACGAAAGTTATTGGATCACAAACGACGGACCGCCGAGAGAAAAACAAAGCCTCAAGGTTGTACAGTGTACACTGTACAAGGCCTCAAGACACGACACGAATTAACACGATTTTCAATACAGGTATGAAAGATTTGCACCGAAAAATCTTCGTCGGGACACAATATACGTACAACACCATAAATAAATACAGTTTTAACGAAAATACAAATGGGAACAATCACTTAACTTCGATTTCAAATCGTTCGCGACGCGGCAAAGGCCTTGCTCGCGACACGGCAAACAGACGATCAATTTATGAAAGATAAACACCGAGAAACAACCAAAGTTGCACACAATAACTTCACACACCGAAAGATAAATACAGTTTCGACAAAAATATGAATAATATGAATGATAATATGAATGATATTAAAAGAACCGCATTTTGATGTGGTTTAGGGAGTTGAAAGGAGAACAATTGAGAGAAGAGGAACGGACACTGGATAAGGAAAAATGATAAGGCTTAGGGAAATGGTTGACCGGAAAAACTGAAGAAGAAGCCCGCAGAGACGTCGATAATTTAATACGTGTAGAATGTAGAATTGTAGAATCTATATGTTCTATATATGTAGAATTGTAGAACATATTATGTTCATTGGTCATTCATTCGTATTTATAAAAAATATGAACAAATAATAGTTTTATTTTTAAAAATCTGATTGGAAGACAAAAATCTGATTTTTTAATTTTTTTAAAAAAAACTTTGGACCCCAGGGGGTGACCTTTTAAAGTTATTCAATCCACATGATTTTTCAGTCACAAAGTTTTTAGTACTAATCGAATAGATTCCCGGTGTGAGAGTATGAAAAATTCAAACTTTACATTTTAGTGACACCCTAATATATACAGACTTGGCATTTAATGTGGAATTTTTTTTTTTTCTTGACTTGGGTTTAATTTCTGAACTCGGTATATCAATCTGGTGAGTTTCTTTTACGCTTCGGTGATTTCTTTGTTAAAAGAACCAGATCACTGATTGTCTTTCGCAGCAAGAAGTCAATAACAGGATTATATCACAAGTGGCGTGACAAAATGTAAGGACAGGTACATTTGCCGATTGGCTTCACAATCGGGTATATAAGGGTTGTTGCGTTCTGTATTAGTGGAAAACAACTGCTGCACGTCTACAAAAGTTATTGCCGCTTCCTCTGGAGATAGTCCGTCAACTTGACAATGCTGTTTGTCATTTAGTGGTGGCTTTACGAAATTCTGGCATGAAAGAGCGTGCTATTGCTCGACAGTATGGCATCACTCAAGGTCAGGTGTCAAAGATCCTGAAACGAAATGGTCAAAGGGGTGTCCCGACTCCAATACCGAGGCCAGGACGTCCACGCAGAACCACAAGGAGAGATGATCGCCAGCTGAACCGGTTAGTCTGCAATGGCCGTACCAAGTCAGCTAATCGGCTTAGGGCTGAGTGGCAGCAACTGACAAATGTGCCTGTATCCAGAAGGCTAGTCAACCAACGACTGGTTCAAGCAGGCTATCGTGCCAGGCGTCCCCTGAGAAAGCCACGCCTGACCAGACAACACAGCCAGCGCCGATTGCAGTGGGCCAGAGAGCACCGTCAATGGCAGCCAGGACACTGGAATCACGTGACCTTCAGTGACGAGTCTAGATTTCTGGTCTATCGTCAAGATGGCCGCGACCGAGTGCGCAGACAAGTGCATGAAGCCCACAAGGAAGATTGCATAGTGCCAAGAGTCCAAGCTGGAGGTGGTGGGGTAACCGTTTGGGCTGCTTTTCATGCAGGGGGCCAAACTGACCTGGTTGTTCTGAATGGAAACCTGAACCAGTTCAGGTACAGGGTCATTCTGGAAGAAACATTGCTTCCATTTGCTCGTGCAGCCTTTCGAGGAAACTTTGTCTTCCAAGATGACAATGCACAGCCTCATCGTGCTCACATGATCCAACACTTTCTTGCTGACCGTGGTGTAGAGCATATGGAGTAGCCTGCCCTGTCCCCGGATATGAATCCGATAGAGAACTTGTGGGCAGAATTAACGCGTCAAATCGACAACTTGGACCAGCAGCTGACCTCTGTGCGTGAATTGCAGCAGATTATTGTCACTGCATGGCAAGCGATTCCTGTCCAAACCTTGGCAAATCTCGTGAACAGCATGCATCGACGTGTACGTGCTCTCCTGAATGCTCCTGGGGGTTACACGAAGTACTGAACTGTAATTTTACTGTCCGTAATCCCAGTCATAATTTAGCTTATGTTTTTGTTGAATTTTTTTTTGGCTAATGTGCAAAATAAAGAGATACTTCTGGAAAACGTACAGAAGTTTAACACAGTACTGTCTGTGAATTGAGTTCGATATCAGTTTACATCACTTTCAAGGATCAATTGATTTGCTTCGAAATGTCAAATGTGGTTTTTGTTTCTTTTAAAGGTCACATTAACAAAATCTAGAATAATTTCAACATAATTCAAATGAACTTTTGGTTCTAAGTCATCTTAAAAAGTAAGTTCACCCCCACAAAAAAAATATTCCATATTAAATGCCAAGTCTGTGTATATATATATATATATATATATATATATATACATACATACACACACCATTGTGTCACCGTGGCTGTCTGTCTGTCTGCCTTTGTTTCTTATGCACGGCCACATGTTTTGAGTTACAAACTCCAAACTTGGGGTACAAATACAACTTTGTGTGGGGGGTATCATAGGCTATGTGTCTGCAGCCTCACGTGGGGTGTGAGGGGCTGGGTGGAGGTGCATAAATTATCTACGTAAATGTGTGCCGTGTAGCGCCACCCAGTGGTGGTGGCAGGCGGTATTACAACATCCTTCTTTACCTGGGCAAAGCTGAGGTTAAAGCCCTCTTCGCACAGATAATTTGTCATCCTTCCCTTCTCCCCACTCAAAAATGGCAGGGTCTGTCAAAGCTCCACCCCCCCCAAAGATGTATATGCAGTATATCTCTACCCTTCCCCTTCCCCTCCTCTCCCTTCCCTTCCTGCCCCCACCTCCTTCCCTTCTCCTCTCCCTGTCATTCCCCCTCCCCTCCTTCTGGCAGCAAGATACGTGACGACTAATTGATCCGTCAGTGAAGCAACGGGTAGGCTCTTCTTGTACTATATATATGTAACACAGCAGTGACACTTCACATCAATGTACGCCTGTTTTACTCTGCAGAAACATATGCACATTTTACAGAGTGCAAATTTGAAAAATGAAAGGTTTCCAGCTGTAAAGTCTGAGGCAAACTCTCGAAATTGCATGGTGAGCCAAGGTATCAATGTGTTTGGTCTGTAGTGTACCAATATGTCAAATGTTGAGACCATGATCATTTCTGTACAGCTGCTCTGCACAAGTCACATTGTGAGGAAGAATGTGTCCAGACATCCCAAAGTAATACTCGGCAGGAAATGGCATAAGGAACAGCTGGTGGCTCAAAGCTTCGATTCACAGACGACATAAAAAGGCATCCCCAGGCATCAATTATACCAGTCGACACCTGGGAAGAGTCTGCTCACGATTGGTTGGAGTGGAAGCAAGCAATTTAAACAAAATATGAAGTCTACATTCATGGAAGGGAAAAATCTGCAGGGGGTAGAAAGTAATACGTTGATAAGGACACAACAAGGGCATGAACGAGGAGGATGGGAGAATGGGAAGGAAAAAAAACTCAGCAGATACGGTACAAGAAACATGGATCACACAAGGAATGAAAGCGATCAGTGATGACGTGACTGGAATTACAACCTACAACCCACCTGCCTTTTTTCAACATCGCATCAGTAGCTCCGCTGCAAGAATCGAGCTTGTCTCTCATATTACTCTCCATCAATCAAATAAATCATCATTGAATATGGATGGATAGCCAGGCATACGCAATCCTTACCTTCACACAAAAACGTACACAAGAGCAAGCACGGACAAGCACATATGTGCGCACGGACACACACGCACACACAGTTATAGACTCATCCAGTTGTATTTTATTCACTTTTGGAAATGTGTACAATTAATTGCATTTTAAGAGAAGTGATTCCTGTTGAAATGTTCTCAATGTTGAGATGTGGGAAAGGACCTTCTTGCAGAAAGGGGAATGTGAATATGGAGTGCGTTACCGTAAGGAGGGCGGCCGCCGGCGTGTCAACTGGAGCATAGTCTGGGGGTGAGGCTCATCGATTGCCTGAGTTACCTCGATGTCCCACAGGCTAGGCCGACTGGGAGTGACGGCAAGCAGCTTGAGGCCATGAGGTACGCAAAGCCTGCCAGGAAAACCACAAAGGCAAAAACATGTCATCGTTGCATTAGAGCCAATGCATCTTTACACAACTTAAAATGGAGGCAAACACCTCACATGTCATATAGTGTGCTCTTGATTACAAAGTATGCAGCTTAACTCTCTATTGGGACATGTGATCTGTCTCTCCGCTGAGAGCAGTTTACTGGATATTTGTGCTGATACAATCTCAGGAAACCCAATGTGGCCACTGCATACTGCTCCTTTGGGAAGGAGCCAGCAGTATAATACCTTGCCACTTCTTATCCATCGACTGATACAGCATGATTCCAATAGCATTTTGTGTTCCCCTGGGAACGTGCCACGCCAACAAGTCACGCAATAAATTCCCACATCCATATGTATGTAAAATGCGATACACAAGAATTTTTGGCACAGAAGGAGGCCATTCGGCCCATCATACCTGTCATGCGCACAAGCCAATATCGCCATGCATCTCTATATCCAATCCTACCTATCTAAATCCCACTTAACCGTATCCACCCCTCCACTGGCAGGACATTCCCAGGGAGATAATTCCATGGATTCACCACTATCCAATTGAAAGACCCTGCCTTAAAACTGCCCGAACCTTCATCTTCTTTACCCTTAAGGCTTACCTTAAGCTAACCCTGGAACCAATCTAGTAGCTTGATGTTGTACCCTCTCTATGGTATCTATGTCCTTCCTCAGACGTGGCAATGAAAACTGCACACAATAATTTAGAAGAGGCCTCGCTAAATTTCTATACATACAGTGTTAACACAACCTCCTTTGATGTATAATTTATCCCCCTATTAATACAACGTAAACCCTGTTAGCTTTACCGAGAGCTACCTGGCCTGCGCTGCTGCCACACTCTCCACACTTAATATATTACTACCCCCAAATCATTCTCCTGCATGACACGCTCTAAGGTTGCCGCTTGCATCACGGAATCTTCCCATCAACAGCACCTTAGATATTGATGTTAAACTACATTTGGCTCAAACTATGAAATAATTTAAAATTTATTGAAGCTGATCACCCCTTCTCTGCTTCATCTGTCTTGGCTCCAACCTTTGTGTCATCTGCAAAATTCAGAAAGCCGACCTTTAACCCCACAATTCAAATAAAATTTATGCAAGTTATGAATAATAATGGTCCTCGTACTGATCCGTGAGGTACATCATTACTTACATCCTCCCAGTCGGACATCCTCCCACTCACAGCCCCTCTTTGCTTCCTATCAATAATCCAGTTGGCTACCTGACAGGCCACTCCACAAGCCCTCACCTTAGCTAACAACCACCTGTGGAATATCTTATCAAATGCCTTCTGGCAGTAAAGATACACTTCATCCACTTCACTTCCCTAATCCACCTGTTCAATTCCTGTACACCAGTTGGTTTGCTCAAGTAACCAGGTCTAACTTACAGCAACGATGTCATACTTCTTGCCATCCATCCTAACTTCCACCAGTTCCATCTTTCCATTCAAGCTCCTGTCATTCGTGTACAACATCTTCAACATTTTCCTTTGATTAACCACCCCCTGTTGCCACAACCCTCCAACCTCATCCTCAGTCTTTGTTCTAAAAAAAATCCAAATTTCTTTCTCAAGAACTGCCACGAATCTCGTCGCCCCTTTTTATTAGGCACCCTGCCACCTGACTTCATACACTCAATATGACCAGGATCTCCACATATTCACAACCCAAATCCCTTCCTCCCACATTGAGTACCAGCTTGCTGGGATGAATGATCCCGGTGTGTACCCCGATTTAGAATAGGTACACTGTGTCCCTGCGCATCTTAAGAGGCGACTAAGGGTTGGTGTCAGGAAGGGCATCCGGCCATAAAAACATTGCCTCAAACAGGGAACCATGATTGTTATGGGGCCTGCAAGGCTAACCTCCGTTCTAGCGGGGAAAAATGGCCTTAAAACGATCATTCATGCATTTCATTCCACACCACCCTCCAAACCACTGGTTCGCATCCATCAATATATGATAGAAATCCACACTGACTCGCACTGACAAATCCCTGAAAAAAAATCCCATGACAAACTGGGCAGAATCCCTGAAAATAAATCATCCCACAACTGAAATCCTATAAATTCCCCCCACCCCTCCAAATGCTCCCCCTGGTCACACCTCCTCTCCCCTCCCCATAATCACTCACAGTACTCCCATCACGTCTTGCACCCACAGCACTCGCAAAACCAACCGCACCAACTGTAACCACAATGCCATCACCCCCACCCTCCAACCATAGCAACCCACACACACACAGCCCACCTTCACTTCTCCCACACTCTCACTTGTACCCGTCACACCCAAACTGTCACCCACCGACTGTGCACATCCAATGTCAGTAGTACACTCAGTACTCCCATCATCATCCATGACCTCCACACCAATCATACCACCCACACCTACAACCACCCCCATGCCACACACACACACACACACACACACACCCCCATCATGCATCAGCACCTATCACAGACCCACCTAACAAACACAATTGACATTCTTCACCAGACCCCCCACCATCTTAAAATCAAGCAAAGATGTTATTCCTTTCCTCATTTTGTCCACCAAAACCTCATTTTGTCCCAAAACGATTCACCTCCAAGCATTTGAAACAGGAAACACCCCCAAGCCAAATAAGCATTTACCAGGGAAGAACAAGAATGACCACATTCTTGAATGACCACAACCCTAACAACACCCCAAAGACTCAAAAGACAGAGAAGACCCAAAACACCCCGAAGACCCAAAACACCCTGAAGACCCAAAACACCCCGAAGACCCAAAACACCCCGAAGACACAAAACACCCCGAAGACCCAAAACACCCCAAAAACCCCGAAGACCCAAAAAGACCCTGAAGACCCAAAAGACCCCAAAGATCAAAAAGCCCCTGAAGACCCAAAAAGCCCCTGAAGACCCAAAAGACACCGAAGACCCTCAAGACCCAAAAGTCTCTGAAGACACCAGAGACCCTGAAGACCCAAAAACACCTCAAAGACACAAAATACCCTTCAAGGCCCAGAGGATCCAAAAGACCCTGGAGACCTAAATGGCCCTGAAGACCCAAAACACCATGAAGACCCAAAAGACACCAAAATAGTCAAAGATGCCTACCCCTCTGAAACGACTTGTGGTGAGGCGCGCGGAGCGCGCCCAGTCACGCTAGTAGACCTAATGAAGAAACAATTGCAGGCCCTTATTTCTGCTCAAGACTTTAATGGCGAATCTTCTCCACGAAACATCACTTCCAGTTGATTATGTATTCATCAGTATTCAGGTAATTGAACAGCACCATCTATCTTAAATATCTTCCAATATACCACAAGTATCTGTCTGCGCATGCACAAGATTGGAGGTCTCGTCTCTTCAAAGCTGTCCATGCGGCACGCTTTCGAAGTGAAGTAACTTTTCACAATTGTGTTTTTGTCGAAACTGTATCTTTCTCTCGGTGTACGTACCTATTGGGGTGTCTTTAATAGTATTCTTGGCGTTGGTTTTTCATACCTGTGTACAGAATCGTCGGTCTTTCTTATCGCGTATTCTGAGGCCTAAGTGTAGTACTAGGCTACCGTGTCCGACCTTGGCTTGAGGCTTTGTTTTTGTCTCAGCGGTTCTCCGATCGCGCTGCAATTACTTCCGGTCTCTGTTTTTCACGGTCTTTTCACCCCATACTTCCTTGTTTTAAAATCTCAAAAAAAAAACAAAAAAAAAAAAAACATTTCCTTCTGTTCTTATTCGTTTATTCGTTCTTATTTGTTCGTTCGTTCTTCGACCACGTTGTTTGTGATCACGTGATCACGTTGTTAAAAAATGTCTCATCTGACCCCTGAAGACCTGTATTCTGTCATATTCTATAACACCTTTTTCTTCTTCTTCTATAAAAGGATGCTTTCGACTTGCTCACCAAATCTATTCATTCCAAAAAAAAATTCCATCTCTTACAGTGCATCTTTCATTCATTCCCTAAACTCTCCAGCACTCCATCCTCCCTCCAGCGTCCTCAAACGTATTTTTGACTCGAATGTCTCAAGAAACTCATTTTGCAATAAATGTTCGTTTCCCATTAATCGTACATTTTTCAAAATCCCATTTCCCATCACCCCTCCCCTCTAAATCTACCCCCTTTCCCCTCCCCTCCAAATCATCCCCATCACCCATCTCTTTCAAATCTTCCCCCTTGCCCCTCCCATCCAAATCTTCCCAATCACCCATTCCTTTCAAATCTCCCCCCACAACCCTCCCCTCCTAGACTCCCCTCTCACCCCTCCTCCTCAAAGCGTCCTCCCCGCTTCTTCCCCCTACTAACTTTCACCTTCATCTCCCTCAACCTTCTGCCTCGCTCTTCCCCCTCGTCAAATAACACCTCACTGCGCCTCTCCCAATCACCATCAAACCTTTTGTCTGCCCCATTCTTCCCTTTCTCCAAGCTATTCTGTAATCTCCGACACACCTTCAACAGCTCTCCCTACCTCTTCCTCCTCTTCCACATCTTACCCTACCGCTCCCCCCCCCCCCCCCTGTTCTGTATCCGATGCTCCCCCTTCCTCTTCCTTAACAGTATGGACCTCAAACATCCGGGGCCTTCGCTCAAACTTGCCTGATCTCTCCATACAGGTTGCTTCTGACAAACCAGACGTGATCTGCTTAACAGAAACTTTCCTCCTTCATGATGTCTCTGATTCCTTGGTATCTCTCCCAGGTTACTCCCTCCTCCAGTATGATAGACCTGAGCCTCGTCCTGGAGGTGGGGTTGCTATCTTTATAAAAAACTCTCTTCCTCACTCGCCCTGCACTGCCCTCTCTCCACCTCACCCCCAGGAATACCTTTGGCTACGGCTTCCCCTTCGCTCCCACCTTTTGTTCATATGTGTGTTGTACCGTCCACCAAACAGTGGTGACTCCATCTACATCTCGCTGTCTGAGAATATGGACCAACTTCTATCTACCCATCCCAACTCTCTCTTCCTCATATGTGGTGATTTCAACTGCCACCATGCCAGTTGGCTGGGTGTGGGTACCTCTCTCACCAGCCATGGCTCTTCAGCAAAGGACTTCTGTGACTCACTGGGACTGACACAATCTGTCAATTTCCCGACCCGGATTTCAGTCAACGGAACATCTTCTCTTCTGGACTTGGTTATGACTAACTTCCCTGAAAATGTCTGCTGCTCTTCTTCTGCTCCAATCGGCTCTTCTGATCATGTGCTTGTTAAAGTGGACATCTCTCTGACCATTCTCAGAGAGCCTCCTCAGCGTCGACGACTCTGGCATTTCACTCAGGCCAACTGGCACGGTCTTCAAGCAGCCATCAATCATCTGGACTGGTCTCCCATCTCTACCGCCTCTGACATAAATTCTTCCTGGGAATTCTTCCAAAGCAAACTGCTCTCTCTCATGCACAGATTTATCCCATCTCGTCTTCTGTTGTCATACCCTTCCTCCCGTCCATGGTACACGGAATCTTGTGGTGAGGCTACTGCCCAGAAACAACTTGCTTTCGTCTCCTGGAAAGCAAATCCAACGGAAGGAAATCTCATTTCCTTTCACAAAGCCCGAAACAAGTGTGTGTCCACCCTCAGGAGAGCCAGGAAACAATATCTCTCCTTTCTCAGGACCGAACTCTCTTATCTGTCTCCCTCTTCCAAATCCTGGTGGCGTCTGGTCAAATCTGTTTCTGGTGTTTGTTCCCCCTCCATCCCCTCCCTCACCTCAAATGGCCACACGGCTGACTCCGCACGTGAAAAAGCTGAATGCCTCAACTCTGTGTTTGCCTCTAAATCTTGTGTCCCAAACCCATCCCTCTCTGTACCCACCGTACCCAGTCATACCCAGCTGCTCCTGGACTCTGTGTCCTTTCCTCCTGACAAGGTGGAAAAGTTTCTGTCAACCCTCGACTCGGATTCTGCAACTGGACCTGACGGCATCAGCCCAAGGGTCCTAAAATCCTGTTCTTCCGCTCTTTCACTCCCTCTCTCTGTTCTCTTCACCCTCTCTTTTGCTCAAGGTCATCTTCCATCTGCTTGGAAATCTGCCAACATCACCGCTTTGCACAAAAAAGGTGCAAAAACAGATCCCAGCAACTACAGACCAATCAGCCTTCTCCCAATTATCAGCAAAGTCATGGAATCCATCATTGCTTCAGATATGAAATCTTTCCTCTTCTCCAATGGCTTGATCTCTGATTAATCAATTTGGTTTCAGACCTGGACACTCTACTCTGGACATGCTGCTTCTGCTTTCTCAACCATGGATGGAGGTCCTCAATGCCAAACAGGAAATTAGAGCAGTCTCCCTTGACATATCACGTACCTTCGATACGGTCTGGCACCCCGCTCTGCTCACCAAACTCTCCTCTTTTGGTATCCATGGAAATCTCCATGCATGGCTGGCGGACTTCCTCTCTGGTCGTAGTCAACGTGTGGCCCTGAATGGGTTTCTCTCATGTCCTCTTCCTGTTCAGGCTGGAGTTCCACAAGGCAGTGTTCTGGGCCCTGTGCTTTTTCTGGTCTTCATCAATGATCTCTCTGACTCTCTTGAAAATCCTCTGTATCTCTTTGCTGATGACTCTACTCTCTGTCGCTCCATTCTTCATCCCTCAGATCTGCAGTCTGCAGCCTCCTCACTCTCTGCAGACCTGGACAAAATCACAGACTGGGCAAACAAGTGGAACATATCTTTCAATCCTGACAAATCTCACACTCTTATGATGTCTCTCCGAAAAGACCGACTGGACAACCCTCCCATCCACTTTCTGAATAATCCTCTCCAAGAAGTTCTGTCACTCAAGCTTTTGGGTCTCACTATCTGCCATGATCTTTCCTGGGAAAACCACATTTCAAATCTGGCCTCCAAAGCCAGTCGCCGACTGGGCATCCTCCATCGTGCGAAGTCCTTGCTTGGCACACCTGAGCTCCTTACCACATACAAGGCTTTCATCCGCAGCTCAATGGAATACTGCTCTCCCCTCTGGGCTGGTGCTCCTGCCTCACACCTAGCTCGTCTTCACGCTGTTGAAACCAAAGCATTCAGAATCATTGGAATCTTCCGCGATGAAGCTAACTCCAAGGGCCTCTCACTCACTCACCGCAGGCAGGTTGGTGGTCTTTCCGTCTTCTACCGACTCCTCTCTGGCCTTGCCCCCCCAGCTCTCTCTGGGCTCTGTCCCGCAAATATTCCTACAGGTCGCACAAGATCTGCCTGCAACCCTCTTATGGTCAAACTGCCAAAATCAAGACTCTCTGCTCACCTTCACTCCTTCATTCCTCTTTTCTCCTGCCTCTGGAACAAACTCCCTCACTCTCTTCAATCCCACTCCACCCTCCAGGTCTTTAAAACAGCTGTTCACCACCATCTCTTATCTTCCCCCATCGAAAACCTTGATCTTTTCTACCCCCGCTAATTTCACCCCAATTCCACTTTTTTGAAATACCAACTTCTGTCCTGGAAGTCCTTGGTGTCCTTGTGTTTTATACTTCTCTCTCCCCCCCCCCCCCCCCTTCCCACGCCTCCTCCCCCCAAGCCCTCTCCCTTCCACACATCTCCCTGCTCTCAAATGTTGTGTTTGTGTGCTTCCCCTTCTCTCCCCATCTTGTTTTCCGCTCCCTCTTTTTATATATTTTGTTTGTCTGGTTGATTTGTTTGTGAAGTAAATGTTAGCTCTTTCACGAGCCTCGATTCAGTATACAAAAAAAAAAAAAAAAAAAGTGTTGGCTTAGGCCTTAGCGGTTAGGGAGCCGGCTTGGGATCCTAGGGCCCTGGATTTGAATCCCGGTCGATCGCTGAATTAACGCCAGGGGGGTTGACTCATCCTGTCATCCTTCCGAGGTCAGCAAATTGAGTACCAGCTTGCTGGTAATTCCCTGTGCGTCTCAAGAGGCAACTAACAGGGTTGGCGGCAGGAAGGGCATCCGGCCATAAAACATTGCTTCAAAAAGGGGACCACGGTGCCCCAAAAAGGCCAACCCCTGCTCTGCAGGGAAAAATGGCCTCGAAAGGTGGTTCATACCACAAGTAGAGACAAGAAAAGTATGACCTTGACAACACCGCACAGACACAGTGTGAAAATACTATACTTCTTAAAAAACACCGTGTACAAAATCAATCATCTCGAATTTGGACATAATGCACATTCAAGGCCAAAAAAAATATCAATTTACACAAACTAAGCCAAATACTTGCAGTAAAGTTCGACATCTTTGTTGAACCTTGCTTAAGACTAATCAAGCCTGTAAGCGTTGCAGCATAATTCAAATAATGGGCAGTGTGGGCAAACATACTCAGGAATGGGTGTGGATAACTTGGACAAAATGAACATTCGAGGTACAAAATCATTTTATGGTTAAATTGGAAGTAAAATGTTATGTTTACATGAAACTACCTGCCATACACTGGTCATGCTAATCAAACCTGGATGCCTTGGAAGCATACCTCAAATAAACACACTCAGGAATGGGTGTGGATAATTTCGATATGATTCACAACTGGAGTGAAGGAGTGGCTGAGATTTGGCCAATACCCAGTAGAAGGGGGGCCTGAGATTAGGCAGACCAGAGTGGGAGGGGGCCTGAGAGAGATGAGGGCCGGTGGCAATAATGTGTGTGCGCACACACACACCACACACACGCTAACGGAAGAGGATACTGTGAGAGGTATTTTAGGCAAAACAACTTGCATACACACACACACACACACACACAAACATACATACTGTACACACACACACACACACACACACACACACACACACACACACACACACACAAATACTGTACACACACACACACAAATACTGTACACACACACACACACACACACACACACACACACACACAAATACACACACACACACACACACACACACACACACACACACACACACACACACACACACACCCACACGCACAAATACACATACACACACACACACACGCGCGCGCATGATTAAAACACCCTCTGTCATCCCTGCCGAACAGGATGAGGCTAATTACCAATCAGGCATGAAGTCTTACAAATCAAGCGTGTTGTCTCATCTAATGGTTCAAAGGTCCCATCTTGAGTTACATAAACGTTTTGTTCAAACCACAATGTGCTTTTGTAATTACACTGTGTGTTCGTGTGGGTTGTGCTATTAATGGCAGCCCAATTCTGTCACAAATGGCTACGTTATTCAGCTTTCGTTATCAAACTGCTGTTTAAATGTGGGATAATTGAACTGACACGTTAATCACTCATTTGATTCATGTTTATAAGACTTGAATTTTATGCTTCAAGCCAAAACCTGAATTTGTCTGATTTCTCTTCCAGTCTGTACATAGTGCTGGGACTCCAGGTACAAATTTTCAGAGACTGTCGATTTGTCCATTGTACGTATACCGATTTTTGATTATTAAATATTATTAGGCAAACGTTCTCCGAAGTCTCTGACTGTCCTTGTCTCACACGTGATTTAAGTACAGGTTATGAATTACAAAAGCTCTCAAATGAACAAAGGAACCAACATAAAATTGTTTCTGATGCTAACTAACCCAAACACAATGAATTTCAAGTGATAAAAATGAACAAACAACAAAACAGCAAAATGTATACGACGTTTTCTTTGCAGGATAAGTGTATATACTGTGTATATAAATCTATGTCTGGATATGTCGGAAAGATTTGTGCTTGTGGAAAATGGATTCATCAAGTGTGGGGGAGACGAGCGCAGGGGGTGGGAAATCAATTTTTGGTGTTATTTTCGCTATGTGGACGATACTCTCGCAATTTATGATTTTTGTTGCTGCATGAACGCCCCTCCCGGTGTGTACCCCTAGTTAGAATAGGTACACTGTATCCCTGCACGTCGTAAGAGGCGACTAAGGGTTGGCGTCAGGAAGGGCATCCGGCCATAAAAACATTGCCTCAAAAAGGGAACCATGATTGTCATGGGGCCTGCATGGCTAACCCCCGCTCTAGTGGGGAAAATGGCCTTAAAACGATCATTCATTCATTTCATTCATGAACGGAGCCTCGTGTTGGCTTAGCGGTTGGGGTGCCGGCTTGGGATCCGAGGATCCTGGGTTCGAATCCCGGTCGATCGCGGAATAAACACCAGGGGGGTTGACTCAGCCCGTCATCCTTCCGAGGTCGGCAAATTGAGTACCAGTTCACTGGTAATTCCATGTGTGTCGCAAGAGGCGACTAACAGGGTTGGCGGCAGGAAGGGCATCCGGCCATAAAACATTGTTTCAAAAAGGGGACCACGGTGCCCGAAAAAGGCCAACCCCTGCTCTGCGGGGAAAAATGGCCTTGAAAGGTGGTTCATGAACGGAGAGTTCCTTGGACATCTCAATGGGCTGCACTCAAATTCACCTTCAAGATGGAGCAACTGAACGTGCTTCCCTTTCTAGATGTGTTAGTCGAGTATATGTCAGCCATTCTTTCTCCAATACTGGGCAGTATTGTGGAACTCTTTTAGTGACACTCATTCCAAGATTGCCCTCATCAACACTCTTGTGAATAGATCCTTGGCCATCTGTTCATTCTGGAAATCGAGCACATTAAAGCCATTATGCATGATAACGGCTTTCCTGAGCAAGCCATCTTCAGGTGTGTATCGTGCAATATTACCAACCGGTCGAAGATCTCCCTCCTCGGACATAAGAGGTGTCTGGTCCACCTAAAACTGCATTGAAGTAAATTGTTGAATGGGTAAGCAAGTGGTCTTGTGCTGCCATCAGGTGGTTGCAACACGAGCGGTATTTATCACTCACCAAATGCTTCCTCCTGACCGAGCAGATAAATTGTTAAGTATTACCTCCACATTACCGTATTACCACACCGAGAATGAAGGTGTGGAGGTTGAAAGAGGTGACAGTGAGGGAGGCATTAAAAGAGAGGCTAAGTATGATAGAGGATGATGTGGTTGAGCTTGAAAGTGGTTGGATGTCAATGAAAGATAGTCTGTTGGGAGCCGTTGGTGAGGTATGTGGATGGACAAAAGGACCACCGAGGCACTCGGAAACATGGTGGTGGGATGATGAAGTTGGAAAGAAGATTGATGAGAAGAGGAAGAAGTTCAAGGAGTGGCAGAAGGCGAAGGGTATGGGGGCAGAAAAGGCAGAGCATGAAAGATATAAGGCAGCCAAGAAGGCTGCAAAGAAAGAGGTAGCAAAGGCGCAGGAGGCATGCAGGAAAATGTTCGGAGAACGCTTGGATTGGGAAGAGGGTCAGAGAGCAGTATTCGGGATTGCAAAGCAGATAGCGAAAGAGAGGTGTGATGTGATGGGGGTGAGCTGCTTGAAGGATGAAGTGGGACAAATCGTTGTGGACTCCGATGGAATTAAGGGAAGATGGAAGAGATATATGGAAATACTGTTGAATGCAGAGAATGAATGGGATGGCAACAGAGAGTAACCCAGTTTTCGGACCGGCAGAGAAGATAACCGAGAAGGAAGTTGAGGAAGCGATAAAAGCAATGAAGAGTAGAAAAGCGGGAGGGCCGACGGGAGTTGTGGGAGATATGTTGAAGGCAGCAGGAAGTTGGGGTGTGAAGAGAATGACAGAGATCTGTAATCTGGTGGTGAAAGAAGGCCGCATTCCAGTGGATTGGGAACTGAGTACCCTCGTCCCTCCATACAAGGGGAAAGGTGACCCTCTGGACTGTGGCTCGTATCGAGCGATACAGTTAGTGGAGCATGGAATGAAGGTATTGGAAAGGGTGTTGGAGAGGACGATAAGGAAGAAAGTGAAGATTGATGAAATGCAGTTTGGATTTATGCCAGGAAGAGGAACGACAGACGCGCTTTTTATTGTGAGGCAGTTGCAGGAGAAGTACATGGAGAAGAGGAAGAAGCTGTTTCTTGGGTGTGTTGATCTGGAGAAAGCATTCGATAGGGTTCCACGTGAAGTAGTGACATGGGCATTGAGGAAGTTAGGAGTGGAGGAATGGTTGATCAGAGTAGTGATGGCAATGTACAAAAGAGCGCGCACAGCTGTAAGGACGAAGGATGGGAACAGTGGTGAGTTTGAGGTGAAGGTGGAAGTGCACCAGGGGTCAGAACTAAGTCCACTACTATTTGTAGCTGGGATGGAGGTGCTGGCTCGGAACGTAAAGGAGGGTTTACCGTGGGAGTTGTTGTATGCAGATGATCTGGTGTTGATTGCAGAAAGAATGGATGGACTGAAGGAGAAGATGAACAAGTGGCAGGAATGCATGGAGACAAAAGGTCTGAAGGTGAATATCGGAAAAACGAAGGTGATGGCAAGTGGTAAAGCATGTGGTGAGGTAGAAAGAACTGGGAAGTGGCCATGTGCTGTGTGGAGGAAGTGTGTCGGAGTGAACTCCATTCAATGTACAATGTGCGCTGAGTGGGCTCATCAAAAATGTAGTGGTCTGAGAGGGTCATTAACCAGTGTGGCAGCTACATTCAAATGTAAGGTGTGCACAGAGGGAGCTGCAGATGGAGGAAATGTTGAGTTGGATCTTGGAGATGGCATGAAGCTGGAAGGTGTGAAAACATTTTGTTACCAAGGAGACATGCTGAATGGAAAAGGTGGATCAGACTCGGCAACGGTTGCTAGAGTGAGATGTGCATGGAAGAAGCTTCGGGAACTGAGTGGCATGCTGACAAGGAGGGGAGTGTCGTTGAAGCTGAAAGGAAAGGTGTATGCTGCATGTGTGAGAAGTGTTATGATTAATGGGAGCGAGACATGGGTAATGAACGTAGAGCAGCAACGAAGGCTGGAAAGGGTGGAAATGCGAATGGTTCGGTGGATGTGTGGAGTATCGTTGAGAGAGAGAGGAAGACAAATGATGAATTGTGAAAGATGATGGGAATAGAACCTGTGATGGATGCTGTGAAGAGAAACAGTTTGATATGGTTTGGTCATGTGTTGAGGAAGGATGAAAGTGACTGGTTGAGAAGAGTGATGGAAATGAATGTGGAAGGAAGTAGAGGACGGGGAAGACCGAGAAAGACTTGGCTAAAGATGGACGAAGAAGAAATGCGGGCAAGGGGGTTAACAAGGGGAGATGCAGAAAATAGGGCAAAATGGAGAAGATTGTCATGGGAACTGCAAGGCTAACCCCTGCTTTTGCAGGGAAAATGGCCTTAAAGTGCCTGTTGTTGTTGTTGTTGTTGTTGTATTACCTCCCCAAACCCGGTTACTGTGTACCTCAGAGTCTGGAGCGAGAACACGGCAGAAAGATTTGTTATTTTGCGTGTTAAATTAAACCATGGTAAAACCACACCAATGCACTTGTAGAACAAAACAAGTTATTGTATTAAGAACTCTCACATACACAATAATAACACTATTAAAGAAAGTAAGTAAAATGAAAATGTCACTTGTATCAAATGAACAATACATACAGTGATGTGAAAAAGTAAGTACACCCCATGTAAAGTTTTCACTTTTTCAACATATTTCAACATACAGCTATTTGATCTTCATTTCAACAATATTGATAGATAAAGGTGATATAATTTAACAAATATCATGAAACATTTACATTTTGTAGTGCATTGTATAATTTAAATAAACATAAATGCAAATTTCACAAGTGGAAAAAGTAAGTACACCCTTGGCTCCAATAGGTGGTATTGCCCCTTTTGACAGAAACAACCTCAAGTAGGCGTTTCTTATAACTGTCTACCAGTCTCTGACATCGACTGGGAGAAATTTTTGCCCACTCCTCCATGCAGAATTATTTCAGCTGTGCGATGTTTGAGGGGTTTCTTGCATGCACAACCAACCAACCAACCAACCGTTTAGAGGCCATTTTTCCCCGCAAAGCGGGGGTTGGCCTTTTCGGGGACCGTGGTTGTTGTTGTTTTTTGGTCCCCTTTTTGAAGTAATGTTTTACGGCCGGATGCCCTTCCTGCCGCCAACCCTGTTTGTCGCCTTTTTACGACACACAGGGAATTACCAGTGAACTGGTACTCAATTTGCCGACCTCGGAAGGATGACAGGCTGATTCAACCCCCCTGGCGTTAATTCAGCGATCGGCCGGGATTCGAACCCAGGATCCTTGGATCCTAAGCCGGCACCCTAGCCGCTAGCCCAACACCAGGGACTATTCTTTTTGATTTTGACTAGCCCAACACCAGGGACTTTGACTTTCTTGCATGCACAGCTCGTTTCAAATCCCCCGACAACATCTCGATGGGATTTAGATACGGGCTTTGACTTGGCCATTCCAGAACCCTCCATTTCTTTCTTTTCAGCTATTCCTTGGTGGATTTACTGGTATGTTTAGGGTCATTGTCATGTTGCAAGGTCCACCTTCGGTTGAGCTTCAACTTTCCGACAGATGGCCTCACATTATCCTCAAGCACCCTCTGGTACAATGAAGAATTCATAGTGGATTCTATGATGGTGAGCTACCCAGGCCCTGATGCAGCAAAGCTGCCCCAAACCATAATATTTCCACCACCATGCTTTACAGTTGGTATCAGGTTCTTGTGGTCAAATGCTGTCTTTGGTTTTCGCCAAACATGTCTTCTGGTACTGTGGCCAAATAGCTCTACCTTTGACTCATCTGTCCAGAGCACATTGTTCCAGAAGTGCTGGTCTTTGCCTCGGTGTTCATTGGCCAACTTTAGTCTTGCCCTGATGTTCTTTCTGGACAGCAAAGGTTTCCTCCTGGCACACCTCCCATGTAGATCAAATTTGTGCAGCCTCTTTCTAATGGTAGACTCGTGCACTTTGACATCAACAGTGGCAAGAGCTACCTGTAGGTCCAGTGATGACATTCTGGGGTTCTTAGAGACTTGTTTCAGCATCTTGCGGTCTGCTCTCGGGCTGAACTTGCTGGGGCGGCCTGGCCTGAACAGGTTGGCAGTTGTTTGGAATCTTCTCCACTTGTAGATGATCTTCCGGACAGTCGAATGATTGATTTCAAATTGTTTGGAGATCTTTTTAAATCCCTTCCCAAACTCGTAGGCATCTATAACCTTCTTTCTGAAGGCCTCAGAGAGCTCTTTTGATCTCGGCATGGTGACGCCGCACACTTCAACAACAAAGAGCAAGCCAAAGTAAATGTCTGAGGTTTAAATAAGACAGGTTCCTCCAAGATCCTCTCTGACGATGTTCTAATCATTCTCACCTGAGCTGGTGCACCTGATTCTAATTTTAGGTATTTGAAGTAGTGATAAATGTAGGGGTGTACTTTCTTTTTCCACATGCGAAATTTGCATTTATGTTTATTTAAATTATACAATGGACTACAAAATGTAAATGTTTCATGATATTTGTTATATTATATCACCTTTATCTATCAATATTGTTGAAATGAAGATCAAATAGCTGTATGTTGAAATATGTTGAAAAAGTCAAAACTTTACATGGGGTGTACTTACTTTTTCACATGACTGTATGTACAAACTCCTCCATGAGCCTTAGAACAATGTTCGAAACTAATTTCCCAACAATTCATTAAATGGAACTCGTACAGGTGTGCAAACAGTGCTGCATATTTAGCATGAATTGCACTTCAACAAAAGAAACTGAGACCACACATATGTGGATCCACTCGGAAAAATTCAAACAAGGAGGTACAGAATCCACATTGGCTGGGAAAAATCATCCCTTGACCCCCTCCTCAGACTTCCCCAATTTCCTCCTCTTCTCCTCGACAGAAAACAACAAACCTGAGATGACACCTATTTGTGAAGCAACAAATTCATTGCCGGATCAAGCAAATGCCGACTGACCTCAATTCACCAATCCATCCTCTTGGCTGTATAATTACCGAGACATGGCTATTCCACTGATGAAGTGCCCAGATCTTATGATGGGAATATATAAATGAGGCAAAAGGACGGGACCACAATGGTCTACTCTTTTATTAATGGGGTAATGGATGGTGTTGGTGCTGGAGTTAGGCTGGAGAGGATGGATCATCCAATGCACCGATATCATTCTTGGTTCAGGGTGAGAGTTGCACGCGAAGTTAAGAAGAATATTACATCGTCTGTGATCGTGCAGTTCAATGTGTGTAAAACTATATATACATGCACACACGCACACACACACGCACGCACACCCACACACACCCACACCCACACACACACACACACACACACACACACACACACACACACACACACACACACACACAATACAGACTTGGCATTTAAAAAGAATTTTTTTTTTTTCTTGACTTGGGTTTACTTTCTTAAGTCAGTTTATCAATCTGGTGAGTTTCTTTTACACTTTGGTGATTTATTTGTTAAAAGAACCATGTCACTGATTGTCGCAGCAAGAAGTCAACAACAGGATTATATCACAGGTGGCATGGCAAAATGTACGGACAGGTGCATTTGATGATTGGCTTCACAGTCGGGTATACAAGGGTTGTTGCGTTCTGTATTAGTGGAAAACAACTGCTGCACGTCTCCAAAAGTAATTGCCGCTTCCTCTGGAGATGGTCCGTCAACTCGACAATGCTGTTTGTCATGGAGTGGTGGCTTTACGAAATTACGGCATGAAACAGCGTGCTATTGCTCGGCAGTATGGCATCACTCAAGGTCAGGTGTCAAAGATCCTGAAACGAAATGCTCAGGGGGTGTCCCTCCTCCAATACCGACGCCAGGACGTCCCCGCAGAACCACAAGGAGGGATGATCGCCAGCTCCACCGGTTAGTCGGCAATGGCCGTACCAAGTCAGCTAATCGGCTTAGGGCTGAGTGGCAGCAACTGACAAATGTGCCTGTATCCAGAAGGCTAGTCAACCAACGACTGGTTCAAGCAGGCTATCGTGCCAGGTGTCCCCTGAGAAAGCCACGCCTGACCAGACAACACCGCCAGCGCCGATTGCAGTGGGCCAGAGAGCACCGTCAATGGCAGCCAGGACACTGGAATCACGTGATCTTCAGTGACGAGTCTAGATTTCTGGTCTATCGTCAAGATGGCCGCGTCTGAGTGCGCAGACAAGTGCATGAAGCCGACAACAAAGATTGTATAGTGCCAAGAGTCCAAGCTGGACGTGGTGGGGTGACCGTTTGGGCTGCTTTTCATGCAGGGGGCAAAACTGACCTGGTTGTTCTGAATGGAAACCTGAACCAGTTCAAGTACAGGGCCATTCTGGAAGAAACATTGCTTCCATTTGCTCGTGCAGCCTTTTGAGGAAACTTTGTCTTCCAAGATGACAATGCACGGCCTCATCATGCTCGCATGATCCAACACTTTCTTGCTGGCCGTGGTGTAGAGCATATGGAGTGGCCTGCCATGTCCCCGGATATGAATCCGATAGAGAACTTGTGGGCAGAATTATCGTGTCAAATCGACCACTTTGACCAGCAGCCGACCTCTGTGCGTGAATTGCAGCAGGCTATTGTCACTGCATGGCAAGCGATTCCTGTCCAAACCTTGGCAAATCTCGTGAACAGCATGCCTCAACGTGTACGTGCTCTCCTGAATGCTCGTGGGGGTTACACGAAGTACTGAACTGTAATTTTACTTTCCGTAATCCCAGTCGTAATTTAACTTTTGTTTTTGTTAAAAAATTCTTTTGGCTAATGTGCAAAATAAAGAGATACTTCTGGAAAACGTACAGAAGTTTAATACAGTACTGTCCATGAATTGAGTTCGATATCAGTTTACATCACTTTCAAGGATCAATTTATTTGTTTCGAAATGTCAAATGTGGTTTTTGTTTCTTTTAAAGGTCACATTAACAAAATCTAGAATAATTTCAACATAATTCCAATGAACTTTTGGTTCTAAGACATCTTGAAAAGTACATTCACCCCCACAAAAAAAAAAATTCCATATTAAATGCCAGGTCTGTATGTATGTATGCATGTATGTGTATATATATATATATATATATATATATATATATATATATATATATTATATATATATATATATATATACACAGACTATATATATATATATACAACCTCAAGTCGGCGTTTCTTATAACTGTCTACCAGTCTCTGACATCGACTGTGAGAAATTTTTGCCCACTCCTCCATGCAGAATTCTTTCAGCTGTGTGATGTTTGAGGGATTTCTTGCATGCAAATCTCGTTTCAAGTCCCCCCACAACATCTCGATGGGATTTAGATCCAGGCTTTGACTTGGCCATTCCAGAACCCTCCATTTCTTTCTTTTCAGCCATTCTTTGGTGGATTTACTGGTATGTTTAGGGTCATTGTCATGTTGCAAGGTTCACCTTTGGTTGAGCTTCAACTTTCCGACAGATGGCCTCACATTATCCTCAAACACCCTCTGGTACAATGAAGAATTCATAGTGGATTCTATGATGGTGAGCTGCCCAGGCCCTGATGCAGCAAAGCTGCCCCAAACCATAATATTTCCACCACCATGCTTTACAGTTGGTATCAGGTTCTTGTGGTCAAATGCTGTCTTTGGTTTTCGCCAAACATGTCTTCTGGTACTGTGGCCAAATAGCTCCACCTTTGACTCATCTGTCCAGAGCACATTGTTCCAGAAGTGCTGGTCTTTGCCTAGGTGTTCATTGGCAAACTTTAGTCTTGCCCTGATGTTCTTTCTGGACAGCAAAGGTTTCCTCCTGGCACACCTCCCATGTAGATCATATTTGTGCAGCCTCTTTCTGATGGTCGACTCGTGCACTTTGACATCAACAGTGGCAAGAGCTACCTGTAGGTCCCGTGATGACATTCTGGGGTTCTTAGAGACTTCTTTCAGCATCTTGCTGTCTGCTCTCGGGCTGAACTTGCTGGGGCGGCCTGGCCTGAACAAGTTGGCAGTTGTTTGGAATCTTCTCCACTTGCAGATGATCTTCCGGACAGTCGAATGATTGATTTCAAATTGTTTGGAGATCTTTTTAAATCCCTTCCCAGACTCGTAGGCATTTATAACGTTCTTTCTGAAGGCCTCAGAGTGCTCTTTTGATCTAGGCATGGTGACGCCGCACACTTCATCAGCAAAGAGCAAACCAAACGAAATATCTGAGGTTTAAATAAGACAGGTTCCTCCAAGATCCTCTCTAACGATGTTCTCATCATTTGCACCTGAGCTGGTGCACCTGATTCTAATTTTAGGTATTTGAAGTAGTGATAAATGTAGGGGTGTACTTACTTTTTCCACATGCGAAATTTGCATTTATGTATATTTAAATTATACAAGGGACTACAAAATGTAAATGTTTCATGATACTTGTTATATTATATCACCTTAATCTATCAATATTGTTGAAATGAAGATCAAATAGCTGTATGTTGAAATATGTTGAAAAAGTCAAAACTTTACATGGGGTGTACTTACTTTTTCATGTGACTGTATATATACATAATACATATATATACATAATACATACATACATATATATACATAATACATATGTGGGCAGCACGCACACACACACACACACACACACACACACACACATACATACATACATACATACATACATACATATATATATATATATATATATATATATATATATTGTTGCGGGGCCGGAGGTCGTGTTCCCGCCCGTCCTTGACAACAATTTTGTTGCATGATTCCCCTCGGTTAATACCGGAGAATCACGAATACCTTCAAGGTGCACGGATCAAGGTGCACGCGCATGCCGAAGAACCGCGCGATCGAACCCTCACTTTCCCACACCTTATGGGTGCTGAGCGGATTTGCACGGTGTGGAAAGCGGCGTTACCCCACGAGATTTATGGACCTGAATCTCGCCAAATTCGGTCTCGGATGATGCTCGGCCAATTGGTGAAAGGGCGTACCGAACAGTTTGGAAAGTAACAACAAAATGTACAAAATGTGCTTTTATTTAGAAGGCACAGAGAAACAGAGACGAAGATTCAGCTTGTCAATTATAACCTAATAATAACCCCGACTTGGCGCCTTCACACTCTGATACACACAGGGAAAAAGACACTGGTTATTGGCGTACCGATGTACGTGCTGGAATCGCCTCGCTGGTGACCACGTGGTCTGGTGTGCGCAGCTCGCAGCTCGATCGTGACGTGCAGCCTGGATGAGGTAAAGTCTGAAAGACGAACCGCCGCCTCGAAGTTGGCACGGACAAACTTCAGCACAGATGGGACAAGCTGCCACGCAGGCAGACAAACTTCGGCTCAGGTGAGTCGTGCAGAAAAGCCAACGCTTGCAGGTCACCCGGATGGCGCAAGAGATCGGCGCAGAAGCTTTGGTGGTCGACGAAACACAAAGGCCAAAACACGTGTCGTCTGGTGGAGCCAAAACAAGAGAGTCCAGAGCAGAGTCGTCCATGTGGCAAAATCCAAGGCGAGAGAGTCGTGTCGTCCACGAGGCAAAATCCAAGGCAAGAGAGATCGTCCTGTGCGCAGCGAAATCCCAGGCAAAAGAGAATGATAATGCACTCCGTGTGGGCTTTTACCAGATCCGCCCACGCCCCTCAAAATGTTCCACAACCTCCCATTGGCTGAGGCTTGTCGCATCATGGCGACGGGTTCCCGGCTCACCATTGGTCACCTGGACCGTGCTTTTGGCCAAGCCTTCCTGCTCATTAAAAATGGCTTCCCTTAACCAACGAGGGTTTGAAATCCTGTCTAACTTCAACGCATATTGGTTTTGATTACTACACAGTGGGAAAGGGCTAATCTTTACATTCAATAGAAAATAACTAACTACTGCAGGCTACATGTTGTCGTGCAACAAACTATAGGGGGTTTGCCTTTATGGCACAACCGCAACAATATATATATATATATATTGTTGCGGTTTTAGAACCCACACTTTTGTAAATAAATAATCACTTGTAAATATGACATTAAAGGTTAAAGGTAGCACCCTTAGTTGGGCCACAGCAACACGTAGGCCACCTTAGAAATTCCAGTTATTTCATTATTATGTGTTTTAGTTAAGGCTGTGTTTCCAATAGTTGAATCTGCGTTGCATCAATCAAATAAGGAGTAGGCCCTTTCGTCCATTTTGCGACCTCTCTCTCCAATCGCCGCCATTACGCGCCTTGTTAGCAGCGTTCGCTGCCATTGAGCTGAAGCTCGTTCAAACGACGCCATTAACCATGCGGTCAGGCCCGAGGAAAAGGGGGCGGGACGCCAAGAACAAGGTGTGGCCTGTCAACCAACCGTCAAAGGCGTGGCCGGTAAGCCCTCGCCAACCAACCAGGGCTGAGGTGAGATCGCTGGCGGGCGTGGTTTTGGAGCACGCGGAGTGATCTTGGTTCGCGTTATATAAGCGCGAGCGCAAAGCCTTATTACGGACTTGCACGGACTTCTTCTTTTGGTGGACTTGATGAGAGAGCGCTGAGTGCATTGCGAAAGCCTATACGGAGCGCACATTGGCAAAGGAGGACTCACTCGCTGGCGCTGAATAGAGAACTTGAGAGAGAGAGTGCGTTTGGCACGCTGGTGCAGTTATTATGTGTGCTGAAGGACACCAGCCCCCGCCCCCCCCCCCCCCCCCGCTATATGTAAGGTCCGCTCGCGTCCATCGATACGCAGAGCTGCCTGCCGGGTTTCGCCCGCGGGACCGGAGCCTGGACCCCATCGCCTGGACCATCCACCTGGACCTTCCATCTACCAGCTACAATCCCCGTGTGAGTGTGTATGTTTGTCTGGGGTCATAAGTTAAGACTGTAATAAGACTGCCCTGTGCCCTGCTTCTTCTTCTTCTTCTTCCTGTGCATCCTTTTGTTTCCTCTTTCCTCCTGTATATTGGTAATAAATTACCTTGTTCTTTCATGGTTTTCCCTAATCCGATCGCATCCGTCCTTTCTTTCATTGGGTAAACGTGGCACGATTCGGAACCGCTAGAATCGGGTTTAGTCTTTTGGTTAATAGCTCGGATCGCGGATCGCTAACCGCTCGGCATTATCCGTCATATCCGTGGTTCGAGCGGGAATCATTCCCTCATTTCCGGCGGGCGTTAGTACTTAGGTAGCAGCGAACCCCTAGGCCTAGCAAACCCTACCTAACGCCGCGCCGGGAAGGACGTTATAGCTTCCCAGGACTCGGGACGGCCAGCTAAAAAGACAAGGGGATGAACCCCTCCTTGATAAGGGGAGCGCCGACCCCCGAGATCCGTAAGTGTGTGTGTGTGTGTGTGTGTGTGTGTGTGTGTGTGTGTGTGTGTGTGTGTGTGTGTGTGTGTGTGTGTGTACATATTTGCCATAAAAGCCTGTAGATCTAGGTTTGTATTTTTAATTAATTTACTGAAATTTGTAGAATTTGTTTTTCACTTGGAAGTTGTGGGTTACGATGTGTAAATAAAGATGGAAAAGTCTGATTTAATGCATTTAATTCCAGGTTATAAGGTAACACAAGGTGAAAATTTTGAAAGGGGGTGTTGACTTTCTATAGGCTATGTATATTCACGAGTAGAAAAATAGAAATTTGAACGGTAATCAAAGTTGAATGACAAATGAGAATTAGTCTGCTTCCAAAACTATTAACCTTTTAGCTTGTGGGGATTGGAGGGTGATGGGGGCAGTGGGAAGTTGTAAAGCACGTGATGATCCACAACCAATAAATAACCCACAAAGGAAAAACAATGCTTTGACAGAAATGAATGTAAAATGAAGTTGCATTTTTGGTCCGTTTCTTGTTGTTATTATAAAATAGGAAGGTAGAGTTGGAAACAAAACATAGTGGCAATACCCCTGGCACTCACCTGGTTGAATGAGCAGTATAATGCACTGACTAAAGGTATTTTAAACCAATTTCAATGGCTGCTAGAAGAGAGGGCAACTTTTGGGGGGCAACCCCTTCCCTCCCCCAACGCCATATACCTCCTCAGAACCCAATTTTTCTAATGCCTTGAACAAACATTGGTACATCATGGATGATGAAGGTTGTAGTCAAGTTTTATCAGAATTGCGTGTGTAGTTTCTGAGAAAAAAGCAAATACCTATTTTGGGGGGCACCCTCTCCCCCCATAGACCACCTCAGACACTGATTTTTAAAATGCCTGAAACCGACGTGGGTACATCATGAGTGATTAACATAATGTTGTGGTGAAGTTTCAGTGGAATTGTATGTGTAGTTTCTGAGAAGAAAGGAAATACCTATTTTGCGGGGGGTCAAACCTGGATCCACTTTGACCCCTCTAGACCACCTTAGACCTCGATGTTCTTAGTGTCACAAACAAACTTCGGTACATCACAGGTGATGAAGGTTGTGGTCAAGTTTCATTGAAATATTGTGTGTAGTTTCAGAAAAAAACAGCAATTTCCTATTTTGGGGGGTCAAACCTGGATCCACTTTGACCCCGGTATACCCCCTTAGACTCCGATTTTTTTTAATGCAATTAACAACCTTTAGTCACAACACAATAAATATCATTTGTGCCAAATTTGGTCACAATCCCTTCAGAGGTTTCGGAGAAGAAGTTTCAAGTGTTTACAGACGGACGGACTGACTGACAGACTGACTGACGGGTTGACTGACGGGCTGACTGACGAATGGACAGACGGGCTGACTGACGGACGGGCTGACTGGCGGGCTGACTGACTGACGGGGTGACTGACGGGCTGACTGACGGGCTGACTGACGAACGGACGGACGGGCTGACTGATGGGCTGACTGACTGATGGACTGACTGACTCGCGGGCTGACTGACTGGCGGGCTGACTGACGGGCTGACTGACTGGCGGGCTGACTGGCGGGCTGACTGGCGGGCTGACTGACTGACGGGCGGGCTGACTGATGGGCTGACTGACTGACTGACGGGCGGGCTGACTGACGGGCTGACTGGCAGGTTGACTGGCGGGCTGACTGGCGGGCTGACTGACTGACGGGCTGACTGACTGACAGACGGACTGACAGACAGACGGACTGACTGACTGACAGACGAGCTGACTGACAGGCTGACTTACAGACGGACTGACTGACTGACTGACTAACTAACTAACAGCGCGCCATCGCATAAGCTCCCCTGAACTTCGTTCCACGTGAGCTAAAAACACTTCATGGTCGGATCTCATTCTAAAGTTTCATTTTCCATTGACGTGAACATGTGAGATCAGACTGGTAAAACCTATTTACATTCTGCTGTTGTGTTTCATGTATTCGCCTGTATGTCCATGTGTGTGAGAAGTGAGATGTGTGTGCGAAGTGAGATGTGTGTGCGACAGCTCACACTCCAAGCCTTAGATAATGTATAAATTTAGTCTGAAAATAATTAGCTAATGTTGGGATGAATCATGATGTTGATGCACAAACAGAACCTTTGTTGTTGTGATAAGTTTCAGTTTGTGGTGAAGGTTTGCATTATTTGCGGGTTTGAAGCTCGATTTCGCACTGCGAATGGGAGTCGTTAATTAAAGGAAACTTCGAATGAGAATGTGATTTTACACGTGAGGTTGGAACAGCCTTGAGGCCAGCACATGTTTTAGACAAAGTAACAGCTGGGCGAGCGAGGGGTGTGCAGGGCACAGGTGCGGTCAAGTGAGAGTGGGACCTTTAAGATCCCTTCGGCCTTTTTACAGACCTTTGACTTTAAGCCCTCAAACCCAAAACATTATAGACCCTTAGACCCTCAGAGCTATAACTTAAGACCCTTATTCAAAGACCCTTTTAGACCCATTAATCCCTCAATACCATTAGATACTTTACACCATTTAACTCTCATGATCCTTAAGAAACGTGTGCTCACCAAGCGAAAAGCAAGGGTAAGCGATCGGTTGCGTGCATATGTGTGGCGTACGTACGTATGTACGTGTCTGCATTTTAAAAATTCATTTTCTCAGCAAGCGTTAATCCGATTGACACAATTTTGCACCATAGGAGCGCCTCCTCTTGTAGAATTGTTTTTGTGATAATTATGACACAATAGGTCACGTGGAACGGACGCCATCTTGGAAAAAATTTGCATCTCTATATCTCCGAAACCGTTCCATGGAAAAAAATGAAACGTGGCTCACTTTAAAGACCTCTGCATGGGGAATAAGTGCTGTAAACAATGACGTCATTGGTGCCTTAATTATGACGTCATAATTCGACAAGTACAACGCTTAGTCCTAAGGAAGATATATGGCTATAGGGCCATCACAGATTTGTCCTGTGACAATGGTGGCCATTTTTCAAAATGGCCTCCATTGCTTGTTATTTTACATATATTTGGTACATTACTGTGTATAAACCGTTGATGTGGTCAGACAAGCTTGACATTTGGCACATAATTAAAGACCCCTAACTATAGGGTTATCATATATTTGTCTTGTGACAACAATGTTTTTAAAATGGCCGCCATTTATATGGTATATGGTATATGGTATATATTAATTTGTATAAACTGTTGTTTGAATCATACAAGCATGGTATTTGGTACACAGTTAAATATTCTGACTATTAGAGTCATCACAGATGTGTCCAATAAAAATGGCGCTCAATTTTTAGTATGGCAGATAGGTGAAATATTTGGGAGAATTGTGCCTTTGATGATACAAGCACGAGAGTTGGCACACAGTCAGAGTATGTCCGAAGAAACATATTTGGCTATAGGGCCATCGCAGATTTGTCCTGTGACAACAATGGCGGCCATTTTTCAAAAAAGGACAAATCTGCGATGGCCCTATAGCCAAATATGTTTCTTCGGACATACTCTGACTGTGTGCCAAATGCCATGCTTGTATCATCAAAGGCACAATTCCTGCACCTATCTGCCATACTACTCGTGGGGTAAGTATTCTATGAATACCATCTAGTTTTATCAGCATCAGAATTATTGTTATCACTGCACACAGAAACGCGTCGTTGTTGGCTCTCCATTCAGTGTGTACTTTACCATATTTTCCTTATTTCTGGATCATGAGGATAAAGATTTCTGATCGGATTGGCACTGGCCCATGTTGAACAGCATGGCATCTTTAACACCCAAAACCGACTTCAGAATGAAAAATAACAATAATTACAAGATGTAAATATCACAGAAAGCCCACAAAGATGTACACGATACAGCACTTCACTTGGTGAAGATGAATAACAACATGGCGCCTGGCAATCCTTCAATCACGATCGATTTCGCTCAAACCGAGTTCGCTGACCTCTGGTATTCTATGGCTCGACTCGGGCAATACCATTGATGTATTGTAGTGCCCCCTATAAGTGAGAAATTCGGATTTTGGCCAGGTTGCCAGCAATAACTTGCCTACTCTTCATGGCACTCACGATGGAAAAGTAGCATTAAATAAAATAGGAAGATAACAAGATTGCTGATTATTGCTGAGGTTTTGGTAAGTACAGAGAGTAGGCTGAGCAAGAAATATATGAAATTCATAAAATGTAAACAAAAAAATTCAAACAGCACAAACAAGGCTATGTGTCAGTCACTTCTTCTCTACAAAAGCATTGTTGCTTGTAGGTCAGGCATCTTTACTTTTTCAAGGCAATTTAACGCTTAAATTATTTAGAGCTGGTTTGAGCTGGTTTTGTTGTTTGACAAGATTTCTCATAATTTAAAAGGTAGGTGCATGTTCCCGAGATGCTAATGGCATTCCATGAAGGTTTCCATGCTGAGAACAAACCACTCCATCTTCTGGTGCAGTTGATTAGGACAGGAAGATGGAATTAGGCATTTGGAAATGAGCTCTTTCCATTGTGTGCCACTGTAATAGCTTGATGCAAAAACCTTTCTCTCTAAATATTTTATACTTAGCTATAGTCTGGACAAAGCCACAATATGCCTCGGCCATATTGTATATGTTGGAATGTTTGTTTTTATTGCGTTCGCCAATAATAAACATCTCCCTAGTCCAGACTAGTATTTGGGTTCGAGCAATAAATATCAGAGCTCGGGTTATTGCTATTATTAGGGTTGAGATTCCCAAAATACAGAATATACCCAGGATAATGTGAGCTATCCTCGACTATCCTCTGGTATGAACTCGTTAAGGAAAAGGGCGTTAGTTCTTAAACCAGCATCTTGTATAAAATTAAAAATTCCTCTCTTATCTACGAGTACACTCGTTCCCTACGCCGAACATAACACATGCGCACACACACATATTATATATATATATATATTGCGGATCTCAACGTCGGCCTTCCCCTTACCAAGGGGTGATTAATCCCATTGACTTTTATCTAGCCGACGTGATCCGGGGCTATGACGTTCCTTCCGGTCAGCGCTGAATAGGGTGGTAGGCCGAATTATTCCTATTACCTAATTACCAGCGCCTCCCAGGAAGCAAGGAAATAACCCCGCCCGAACCACGGTTTTAGTGGACACGCCGAGCGATAGCGAGCCGTGATCCGAGCTGTTAACAGGAACTAACCCGATTTGAGCGGTGCTGAATCGTGCCATGCTTACACAATGGAGGAAAAGACTGATATGGTCGAATTAGGAAGAAACAGGAAAAACAATTGATTTATTAATAATTTGCACAGGAAGAAGGAGAAGTACACACAGTGAAGCCTTAAAAACAGTCTTAACTTATCCCAGGACAAACGGGCCCGCACACACACACACACACACACACACGAGGATGTAGATGGTCGGGGCGATGGTCCAAGGAATGGCGTCCACAGCTCGCTCCGGTCCCCGACTCGCCCCGTGGAGAAGATGGTAGGACGAAGAGGATTGAGCAGATGTCGACATTCCTCGCGTGTTGTTGGCGCGGATCGGACAATTATCAGGGAAAAGGTACGCTCGGCTGGCGGTTATTTCGCGGCTCAGCCACGTATGTAATAAACGAACCGGCGCTATATGCGCTCCAACAGTTCAAAGGGCGATGCGCCTCTCCCAATCGTCCTCTTTAATGCGCCGCTTCCAATAGTCCTTTGTAATGCGCGAATCGTGCCAGTCCTTTGTAATGCGCGAATATCCTCAAGTCCTCTGCAATGCGCCGCTTTCAATAGTCCTTCAAAGCCCATTCTCAACGAGACCTTTCACAGTCAACGTTCCCCAGCAAGTTCTTTACACAGGCAATCCTCAACTAGTCCTTTAGACAAAGCGCCTCTCTCAATATTCCTTTGTAATGCACGAATCGTGCCAGTCCTCTGGAAGGGCTTTGTCTGCGCGTTTATATAGCGCCGCCCAGCGAACCCTCTCAAATCTGCCAGCCACGCTCTGACCACGCCCCTCACGCCATTCCATCGAGCCCTGGTTGGTCGTTGGCTCTTACCGGCTCCGCCCTTGATGTCTGCTTGACGTGGCCACACCCCGACCTCGCGCTCCTCCCCCTTTTCAGGCCGACCTCGTGGCATTTGGCTGGTTTGAGCATCCCAATGCGAGGGCAATAGCAACAATGGGACGCAGACTGGATGCTGCCCAACGAGGTAGATTGGAGGGTGGGCCGCAAAATGAATGGGACCTACTCTTATTTATTTTACACAATGCAGGTATCACTAATGGAAATGGCCTACTCTTACACATACTATGACATAACTAATGTTCTAAGGTGGCCTACGTGTTGCATGTGGACTAACTATGGGGGCAAACCTTTACCTTTATTAATCAATATGTACATTTCTCAGAACCGCAACAATATATATATACACACAGACACACACACACACACACACACACACACACACACACACACACACACACACACACACACACACACACACACACACACACACACACACACACACCCATTGTTATTTTCGTGTATAGTACAGTAAGTTATGCAAAACAGATCTGTGCGAGTGATTTCAACCTTGCTTTCAAATCCCTTCATGCCAAGGGTGAGTTCACCTCTTCCGGGAGAGTGCTCACTCTTCATCATTTCATTGTTGCACCCGCGGAATGCTAGGCCTCAGAAGCGATTGTGTCGGTAACCTTCATCGATGGTCCAACAGAGAACACAGTTGGACCTGCAGTTGAACACGCATTGTTTGTTATACTCTGAGTGCATCTGGAGAAGTGTGTGGTTCTACCTGGTTGTGTGATTTTAATGTGAGTGTTTTTAGCCCAAGTAGAATTTGGCATTTGAGATCACTTTCACTCCACAGAATAAATGGATTCATTGCACTTGAACGACAAACCACCTATTGTAACTGGTACACAGCAGCAACACCAACAGCACTCATTGTGCGTAAAAATCCACACATTACTTATTTAATATCCCTCATAGTGTTTTGTTGCACACCTTAAACATCAAACAACATTCATTACACACCACACACAGCACTAATCATTTTCTACTCATTACCAATCCTTCATTCTGCAATACATACGCACTGTTCTCATTGTCAATCGCACTTTTCTCATATACAAACGAGCACCGACATATAATGTGTGTGTGTGTGTTTATCTATCTATAATTCCAGTAATCTCTGTGTGTATGTTTGTATGTATGTATGTATGTTTGTCTGTGACCGCTGTTTCTCGACAACCACGGGTCCGATATACTTTAAACTTGCCAGGTATATTGCTGGGGACCCGAGGATGTGCCTTTTCAAGGTTTCATATTAATCGGACAAGTAGTTACCGAGCTATGTCCAAAAAACGATTCAACCAATCAGAGAGCAGCGAGCTATCACGTGTGCCGAACGTGCCGAACAGACTCTGCCTCGGACGGCACATTTGAGAGCGTATTCATTTATTTCACGTTGGCAAACTATGTTGGCGTTAAACTATGTTTTAAAACTAATTAAAACTAATTTGCGATTCTTTCGCTTTCCTGCACGTTTGTGCACGCTATGGCGATTTCTTTACCAAACTCCGCAAGCCGTTCGCTTTGGACCAAACCATTTCATGTAAATAGAGGGGGGGGATTGTCACCGTACTCGCAAGCCGTTCGCTTTGGACCAAACCATTTCATGTAAATAGAGGGGGGGGATATAATTTTAGATATATATATAGTACGGGCATGCCCTAGTATATATAAATACTAGCAGAAGTACCCGGCGTTGCTGGGCTGGGGAGAGGCGGGGGCGGAAGCGGGGGCGGCACTATAAACTTCATACACTTCCGGAATTATTTGATTTATTTGTATTCAAATGTCTGGTGATTGTTTTGTATTTATTTATGCGAATGTGTATTTGTATATACTGTAATTGTCATTCATTTTAAAAGGCTTAGGCACTATCGAGCGATTATTATTTTATTTTTTTAACTCCAAAAAAACAATGTTTTTTTTCACAATTTTTTTTTTGTTGCCTAAAACACTCCCAGGCACTCACTGATGAACCTCTGAAAGTTTGACAAAGATTCGTTCAGCCATCCCTGAGAAAAATGGTGACACACAGACAGACATCTCTCTTATACAACAACAGGCATTTTAAGGCCATTTTCCCTGCTAGAGCGGGGGTTAGCCCTGCGGTCCCCATGACAATCTTCTCCATTTTGCCCTATTTTCTGCATCTCCCCTTGTTAACCCCCTTGCCCGCATTTCTTCTTCCACCATCTTTGGCCAAGTCTTTCTCGGTCTTCCCCGTCCTCTACTTCCTTCCACATTCATTTCCATCACTCTTCTCAACCAGTCACTTTCATCCTTCCTCAACACATGACCAAACCATCTCAAACTGTTTCTCTTCACAGCATCCATCACAGGCTCTACTCCCAACATCTTTCGCAATTCATCATTTGGCTTCCTCTCTCTCAACGATACTCCACACATCCATCTAACCATTCGCATTTCCACCCTTTCCAGCCTTCGTTGCTGCTCTACGTTCATTACCCATGTCTCGCTCCCATAAATCATAACACTTCTCACACATGCAGCATACACCTTTCCCTTCAGCTTCAACGACACTCGCCTCCTCGTCAGCACGCCACTCAGTTCCCGAAACTTCTTCCATGCACATCTCACTCTAGCAACCGTTGCTGAGTCTGATCCACCTTCTCCATTCAGCATGTCTCCTAGGTAACAAAATGTTTTCACACCTTCCAGCTTCACGCCGTCTCCAAGATCCAACTCAACATTTCCTCCATCTGCAGCTCCCTCTGTGCACACCTTACACTTGTATGTAGCTGCCACACTGGTTAATGACCCTCTCAAACCACTACATTTTTGATGAACCCACTCAGCGCACATTGTACATTGAATTGAGTTCACTCCGACACCCTTCCTGCACAAAGCACATGGCCACTTCCCAGTTCTTTCCACCTTACGACATGCTTTACCACTTGACATCACCTTTGTTTTTCCGATATTCACCTTCAGACCTTTCGTCTCCATACATTCCTTCCACTTGTTCATCTTCTCCTCCAGTCCATCCATACTTTCTGCAATCAACACTCAGATCATCTGCATACAACATCTCCCACGGTAAACCCTCCTTTACGTTCCGAGCCAGCACCTCCATCACAGCTACAAATAGTAGTGGACTTAGTACCGACCCCTGATGCACTCCCACCTTCACCTCAAACTCACCACTGTTCCCGTCCTTCGTCCTTACAGCTGTGCGCGCTCTTTTGTACATTGCCATCACTACTCTGATCAACCATTCCTCCACTCCTAACTTCCTCAATGCCCATGTCACTACTTCACGTGGAACCCTATTGAATGCTTTCTCCAGATCAACAAACCCAAGAAACAACTTCTTCCTCTTCTCCATGTACTTCTCCTGCAACTGCCTCACAATAAAAAGCGCATCTGTCGTTCTTCTTCCTGGCATAAATCCAAACTGCATTTCGTCAATCTTCACTTTCTTCCTTATCCTCCTCTCCAACACCCTTTCCAATACCTTCATTCCATGCTCCAATAACTTTATCGCTCGATACGAGCCACAGTCCAGAGGGTCACCTTTCCCCTTGCATAGAGGGACGAGGGCACTCAGTTCCCAATCCACTGGAATGCGGCCTTCTTTCACCACCAGATTACAGATCTCTGTCATTCTCTTCACACCCCAATTTCCCGCTGCCTTCAACATATCTCCCACAACACCCGTCGGCCCTCCCGCTTTTCTACTCTTCATTGCTTTAATCGCTTCCTCAACTTCCTTCTCGGTTATCTTCTCTGCCGGTCCTAAAACTGGGTTACTCTCTATGTTGCCATCCCATTCATTCTCTGCATTCAACAGTATTTCTATATATCTCTTCCATCTTCCTTCAATTCCATCTGGGTCCACAACGATTTGTCCCACTTCATCCTTCAAGCAACTCACCCCCCATCACTTCACACCTCTCTTTCTCTATCTGCTTTGCAATCCTGAATACCGCTCTCTGACCCTCTTCCAAATCCAAGCGTTCTCCGAACATTTTCCTACATGCCTCCTGCGCCTTTGCTACCTCTTTCTTTGCAGCCTTCTTGGCTGCCTTATAACTTTCATGCTCTTCCTTTTCTGCCCCCGTACCCTTCACCTTCTGCCACTCCTTGAACTTCTTCCTCTTCTCGTCAATCTTCTTTCCAACTTCAGCATCCCACCACCATGTTTCCGAGTGCCTCGGTGGTCCTTTTGTCCATCCACATATCTCACCAACGGCTCCCAACAGACTATCTTTCATTGACATCCAACCACTTTCAAGCTCAACCACATCATCATCTACCATATTCAGCCTCTCTTTTAATGCCTCCCTCACTGTCACCTCTTTCAACCTCCACACCTTCATTCTCGGTTGGTACTTCACCCGCCGAGCTCTCTTCGCACCTTTCAACCTCATGTCGCAGACAACCAAGTGGTGCTGTGAAACAGCCTCCTCCCCCGGGATCACCTTTGTGTCCCGGAGGTGCCCCCTATCTCGCCTACGCACCATCAGGTAGTCAACGGTTGTTGTCGACCCACCTGATGTGTATGTAACAAGATTATTATCCTCTTTCTGGAACTGAGTATTACAAATCAACAACTCAGCTCCATCAGCAAACTCCAATATCCTTTCACCTTCTCCATTTCTCACACCATATCCGTAACCCCCATGAACTCCATCAAAACCGTCCATACTCCTTCCCACATGTCCATTTAGGTCTCCTCCTACCACAACAACTTCCTTATCTTTCACGCTTTCCATCAGCTTCTCTATTGCACACCAGAACTTGTCCTTCTCTTCATCGCTCCGACCAACCTGCGGAGCATATCCCGAGATGACGTTCACCAAGAGCTTTCCAATCATCATTTTCACCATCATCAACCTATCACTCACTCTCGTCACACTCACCACACTGTCGACAAACTCCTCAGAAAACAGGACACCAACACCATTCACGCCTTCTGGGCACCCTTGCCACACAAACTTGTATTTCTGTCCCTACCTACCCTTCACCATTCTCACACCACTTCCCTTCCATCTTGTCTCCTGCACACAACATATGTCCACTCTTCTTCTGACCAATACTTCCACCACTTCTACTGATCTCCCTGTCATTGTCCCTACATTCCATGTCCCAAACCTCAGAAACCGATCTCCACGTCGGGCATCAGACTTTTCGTCGTCATAAATGGAGTGATTTCCACCCTTGCTTCGATCGGGTTCCCCACCTTGAGTTTTGACGAGAGGGAGTGGGGTCCCCCACGGGGTACTTCGGAATCTCTTATACAGTAGATTACTTTTTTGTTGTGTCCCCGGGGTTAAGACCCCTGGGTGACAGATGACCGAAACGAGCTTTAACTTCTAGGCATATTTCGAAACTTGGCGAGATTATCTTTCCGCACTCGCGGGAAAGGCCCGAAGCCTTATCTAATCGGACAGCCGCCACAGGGTTATTACTCGACCCACAAACACAAATACGAGACAGCAAAATTCAGAATACAAGAAATTGAAATTTCAACTTTCAACAACAATTCAACAAATTCAACAACTCGAAATTGCATCTCAACAAGGACATTGAGGAGCTCGGTGGTCGTCAAAGACGAGTCGCCGCATGTCTAAGCGCCCGAACAATGGCGCCGAGCCAGCAGCAGGCAGCCTAACGTGCCGCCCCCCCCCCCCCCCCCCCCCCCCCGTTCGATCCCAGAGCCGGCACAAGAGAGAGAGAGAGAGAGAGAGAGAGAGAGAGAGAGAGAGAGAGAGAGAGAGAGCGAGAGAGAGAGAGAGCGAGAGAGAGAGCGAGAGAGAGAGAGAGAGAGAGCAAGTCCGCTTCTTCCTCCTCCTCCTCTAAATGATCACACACGAGCCAGGAACAGCCAAGCCAGGGACAAAGAACAAAAGCAACTGCCCGATCCGATTGCCAGACCAAGTAGGGTCAAAAGAAAAGCAACCGTTCGCCACACATGCCAGAACCCCACCATTAGAGGCCATTTTTCCCCGCAGAGCAGGGGTTGACCTTTTTCGGGCACCGTGGTCCCCTTTTGAAGCAATGTTTTATGGCCGGATGCCCTTCCTGCCGCCAACCCTGTTAGTCGCCTCTTGCGACACACAGGGCATTACCAGTGAACTGGTACTCAATTTGACAACCTCGGAAGGATGACAGGCTGAGTCAACCCCCCTGGTGTTAATTCAGCGATCGACCGGGATTCAAACCCAGGATCTGAGGATCCCAAGCCGGCACCCTAACCGCTAAGCCAACACCAGGCTTCACGCACGCCAAGACCAGAGAGAGATAATGGATTCTTCCTCTTCTCGAACCTTCCAACTCTCTGATGTCATACGACCAATCCTGACGTCCCATCGACTCATCCCATCTCCACGACCATTCATACCCTTAGGGGCGGGGCCTCACGGCCTGCTTGATGACCAATGACGAATGTCGAGGAATGGCCTTCCCGTCACGAGTCGTTGGGGGCAGAGTCTAACCTCTGTTCGGGAATGTTCGGATGACATCGGGGTTTACTTGCCAATTGGCAAATGTGCTGGGTTTATGTCGGGCTTGTCGGTATAGTCGTGGCAATGTGCCGATTGCATGGCTGGCCGAGTGAATTATATAAGAACAAAGGCAAAGTTACAGGAGGCACTACACACTGGGGATTATTAACTATAAGCCCTATTTAACCAGCACAAAACCACCCTCCTTATGGTGACATACAAATGCTCTTACCCGCACAGTCGGCCTACTTAATACAGAGATTCTTCTTCTTCACGGCATACGGTACATAATCTCCATTGCGTTCAATGCATTTTTTCCAGCACTTTACTGAGGCCTGGATTCCTGTTGAAAAATATATTTTGGCTGCTTGTGTAGCCACTGCCTCTTGGACCTCTTCGTTGGATCGGAAAGTGGTTCCACCAAGCGCCTCTTTAGGTGGCCCAAAGATGTGGAAATCCGAAGAGGTGAGGTCTGGCAAGTAGGGTGGATGAGGAAGACACTCAAACTGTAGATCCTCAATTGTTTCAGATGTAGCGCAGGCAGTATGGGGCCGAGCATTGCCATGCTGCAGCAAAACACCAGTAGTGAGTAGTCCACGACATTTTGATCTGATTTCTGGTTGCAGATGATATTTAAGGAGGTCGCAGTATGATGCACTGGTGACTGTGGTCCCTCTGGGGATGTAATGCTCTACAAGTGGGCCTCGGCTATCACAGAAGAGCGTCAGCATCACTTTTCCAGCGGACGGCTTTGTGCGGAATTTTTTGGGCTTCAGTGAAGTTGAATGGCGCCACTTGTTGCTTGCCCTCTTCGTTTCTGGATGAATGTAGTGGACCCAGTTTTCATCCTCAGTCACTACCCGCTGTAAGAAAGCGTCGCCTTCTGTTTCGTAACGTCACAGAAGTTCTTCACATGCGTCCACTCGCCATTCTTTCAGTTTGTGTGTGAGTTGTCTAGGCACCCACCTTGCAGACACTTTGCGGAACTCCAGCATGTTGTGAATGATATGGTGTGCTGAACCATGGCTATTGTTCAATTCAGGGACCACTTCATCCAGCGTAATGTGACGGTTTTCCCTTAGCACGCGCTCACCTCCTGCAACCATTTCTGGTGCGTCGGCTGTGTGAGGCCGGCCCGAGTGAGCAGCGTCTGCCACACTAGACACTTCACCTTTAAACTTCCTGTCGCAGTCGCACATCTACTGCAGCGATAAACATGCGTCACCATATTGCATCTTCATTCTGCGATGGATTTCACTGGGATGCACACCTTCACTGCCCAAGAAACAGATGACTGAACGTTGCTCCTCCCTGGTTCATGCTTCTAAGGGAGCCACCATCTTGGAACTGCTCTAGTGACGTCATACGCTCAATGTTGCCAGATATAAAACAGGCAAAACATGACTTCCCATAGATATAACATATGTCATCCACAACTACACAGTACACACATTACATTCTCGAATTTATATTGACATTTTAAGATTACTTATTGACTGGCCCTCATATATATATATATAGGCACGCTGCGCTCGCCTCACCAAGCGTCGTTACTGAGGAACGGGCTTATTTTAGCTGAGGATAATGACTGCACCTGAGTTGCTGTGTTGTCATGATTTACACCAATCATAATACAAACAATTATTTTGCACAAAAGTATTTGTTGTGTTTGTGATATTACATTTTTATAGGCAATTTAGGTTGAAGATTTAGGTTGAATGTTTTTTTTTTCAAGAAGAACCCCTCAGCACATACATAGGGGAGGGGTAGGTGAAGACTTGAAGTTTGGGACGATTACACCTCACCACCACGTAATTCAAAACACCTCAACACCAAGTAATTCAAAACACCTCACCACCAGGGTAATTCAAAACACCTCACCACCAAGTAATTTAAAACAACTCACAGCCATAAAACAGTAATAAAAACACCTCACCACCACGAAATTAAAAACACCTTACCACCACGAAATTGAAAACACCTCAGCCATAAAACACGTAATAAAAACACCTCACATCCACAAAACACGTAATAAAAACACCTCACCACCACAAAATTAAAAACACCTCACCACCACGAAATTGAAAACACCTCACAGCCATAAAACACGGAATAAAAACACCTCACAGCCATAAAACACGTTATAAAAACACCTCACAGCCATAAAACACGTAATAAAAACACCTCACAGCCATAAAACACGTTATAAAAACACCTCACAGCCATAAAACACGTAATAAAAACACCTCACAGCCATAAAACACGTAATAAAAACACCTCATAGCCATAAAACACGTAATAAAAACACCTCACAGCCATAAAACACGTAATAAAAACACCTCATAGCCATAAAACACGTAATAAAAACACCTCACAGCCATAAAACACGTAATAAAAACACCTCACAGCCATAAAACACGTAATAAAAACACCTCACAGCCATAAAACACGTAATAAAAACACCTCAGCCATAAAACACGTAATAAAAACACCTCACAGCCATAAAACACGTAATAAAAACACCTCATAGCCATAAAACACGTAATAAAAACACCTCACAGCCATAAAACACGTAATAAAAACACCTCACAGCCATAAAACACGTAATAAAAACACCTCATAGCCATAAAACACGTAATAAAAACACCTCACCACCACGAAATTAAAAACACCTCAGCCATAAAACACATAATAAAAACACCTCACAGCCACGAAATTAAAAACACCTCACAGCCATAAAACACGTAATAAAAACACCTCACAGCCACTAAATGAAAAACACTTCACAGCCATTAAACACGTAATAAAAACATGTCTCAGCCACGAAATTAAAAACACCTCACCACCACGTCATTTAAAAACACCTCACCACCAAGTAATTCCAAACACCTCATCACCAACTAATTCAAAACACCTCACCACCATGTAATTCAAAACACCTCATCACCAACTAATTCAAAACACCTCACCACCACATATTTAAAAACACCTCACCACCACGTAATTATAAATACCTCACCACCACGTAATTATAAATACCTCACCACCACGTAATTATAAATAACTCACCACCACGTAATTATAAATACCTCACCACCATGTAATTATAGATACCTCACCACCATGTAATTCAAAACACCTCACCACCACATCATTTAAAAACACCTCACCACCACATAATTCAAAATACCTCACCACCACGTGATTCAAAAGCACCACAACGTTATTAAAAACACTTCACAACCACGGAAACAAAAGTTTGAGGGAGTCGTTAAGTGACAACACAGACACTGCCCAGATGTGTAGATATATAGATAAATGACTGTACCCGAGTTGCCGTTTTGTCATGGTTTAAACAAATCATAATTCAAACAATTATGTTGCACAAATGTATTTGTAATATACGTGATATCACATTTTATAAGCAATTGAAGTTGGAAAAATAAAAATTCCCAAAAAAATTCCAAAAAAATATAAAAAGAAAATTGGAAAATTTTTCAAAATAAATATCCTTAGGACATACCGACGGGAGAGATATGTGCACACCAGAAGTTTGGTACGATTTCACAAAAGTTTGAGAAAGTAGTTCAGTGACAAGACAACACAACACAAGACAACACAGGACAGGACAGACGCTGCACAGATATATATATATATATAAAATTTACTATATATATATTATATTACTATGTATATTATATTACTGTATGTATATATATATATCATATTACTACATATAAATAAATAATTTACTATTAATCGGAAGAAATTAAATAAGTAGCGGACGTAGCTTCAAGCGATCGATGTTTTATTTCCTGACAAGCTTTCGACCAAACAGGCCTTCTTCTCAGTCTACAAGAACAGCAGGCATGCATATAAGGCATGTATGATGAAATACATGAACATAAATATGTTTCCGCTATTTCTCACAGTTTAATATAATTTACGACATTTTTATATCGAGAGAGTGGCCCAGGCAGCCTTGAAGGTGGAGGTTGAGTGTGTGGTGGTGTTCTGACACCAATGAAAGGGGGTTCTATGGTAGGAGATACAAGGTATGAGTTTCAACTCACACCATCCATCACCAACTCAATGAGAGGGGGTTCTGTGGTAGGAGACCCAGGAGGACCCCACTTATGAAAAAGCTGGAGTTTTCCAAAACACACCTGAACAAGCCAAAATCCATCTGGGAGAATGTCCTGTGGACAGATGAGACCAGATTAGAGCTTTTTGGTAAAGCACATCATCTCTATGTTTACAGAAAACAAAATGAAGGCTTCAAAGAAAAGAACACCTTCCCGACAGTCAAACATGGTGGAGGTTCAGTGATGTTTTGGGGTTGCTGTGCTTCCTCTGGCAATGGGTACCTTTAATGTGTGCATGGCATCATGAAATCAGGAGATTACCCAGACATTTAGGAGTGCAATGTTCAACCCAGTGTCAGAAAGCTGGGTCTCCGTTGAAGGTCATGGGTCTTGCAGCAGGACAATGACCCCAAACACACTTCAAAAAGCACCCAGGAATGGTTCATGACAAAACGCTGGTCTGTTCTGAAGTTGCCAGCAATGAGTCCAGATCTAAATCCCATTGAACACCTGTGGGGAGATCTAAAAATAGCAGTTCGGAGAAGGCACCCTTCAAATCTGGGAGAACTGGAGCAGTGTGCACAAGAAGAGTGGGCCAAACTGCCAGTAGAGAGAGAGGTGCCAGTAGAGAAGTACATATGTGCAATATTCATGGCTACAGGAAGCGCTTGACTGCAGTTATTTTGTCCAAAGTCTATGCTACCAAATATTAAGTTGAGGGTGTCAATAACTTTTTCAATGCCATTTCTTTTTATTTTCTGATTTAAAAGGATATATTAAGCTATAAATCAAAAATAAAGGTCCTGTAATATTAACAGTGAAATAAAGAATTGTGGAGACCAAATACTTTTGTCAATTTCAACTTATTTTTTGAGAAAATTGTGAGTTATTTGAAAAAAGTGCAAGAGTGCCAATATTTTTTGGCCACGACTGTATATGTATATATTCGGTATATATATATATATATATATATATATATATATTGTTGCGGATATGAGATTGGCCTCCATCCATATCCGCTTGTAAATATTCCCCTATTTCCTCCATACTTCCCAACTATCCCCAATCCCCCATTCCCTAGTCCCATTTTCTGTAAACAACACTCTGTAGACCCGACCTTCCCCTATTTCCCCCATTAAATGTCGCATCCAGGTCCACCGCATCTCACGTAGACAACTATAGGACATCTTGCTAGTTATTCTTAGTCTATGTCAGTTAAGGACTCGTTTCCATTAATTCTGACTCTTCGTTGCACCAGAATGTGATTGTATGGCACCGTTAGGAAGTTTAGGACCTCCCAATACCTCCCCGCAGCTCTTCCTCACGGCTCAGCAACAACAACAACAGCAACAACAACGGCGGCGGCGCGGGGAGTGCGCGCCCTCACTCCGGCTTGGTTAGCCGCCATCGAACATGTGCTCGACGGGGTTACCACGTAGGGGCTCGCTGTCAGCTCCTCGTCAAGGGCGGAGCCCGGTAACCCCCGCACCCAATGGGAGCGGCGGACCGGTCCCATCTGGGGCGGAGCCAAGCAGCCGAGGGCGTGTCACTCCCCGTTGAGCATGCGCAGGAAGAGGGAGGTGACGTCAGATGCGCCCTCAGCTTGGAGAGAAAAGGACGCCACCTCCGAGCGCCGTGACACCTCCCTGCATCTACTGGACCGTGCTTTATCCTGTCCCTGAGCCAAGGTGCACCTTGTGCTATCGACTGCCTGCCCTTCCCTGCCATCAATCCCTGTGTAAGCCAGTCTTGTTCCGTTTGTCTGTGGTCTGTCTGGGTTAGATAAGATTGTGTCTAAGTGCCTATCTCTTCTGTGCTTTACCTCTTACCTTGTAATCTACCCCTTTTCTCCACCACCAATTATATCCTCCTCCGGAGGTCTTGAGAACTGTACCCCTTGTGTCGTTTCATTTATCCCAGCCGTTGTGTCCTTTCCTTCATTGATTTAGCATAGCGCGATTTGGGTCAACGTCGGGTGGAATCGGGTAAACTGTGCGAACACGGCGGCCATTCCGCTCGGCCCATCATAACATCTAAGCCGTGTCCGTAACAATATATATATATATACATACATACATACATACATACATACATACATATATATATATATATATACGTATATATATATATATATATATATATATATATATATATATATATATATATATATATATATATATATATATATATACATACATACATACATACATACATACATACACACGGGTATATATATGTAAGAATATAAGCTGGGCATCGTTGTGGAGGATGGAGCCAAGGCAACTAATCTTTGCACTTAAATCAATGTGTGACCAGATGGCAGCTGTGTGTGAATCGTGCAAAATGGAGATTGGCTGAATCGGCAGAATGTGCCAAGTTTGGCAGAAGAGAGACATTAGAACACACATTAGCTGGTTGCCCGAAATCTTGAGCCAGGTATACTTGGTGACACAACCAGGTTTTGTAAGTGATTTTCGAGGTTACGAAGAGGCTATGCGATGAGGCAAACACATCAGCCACGAAAGAGAAGACCATTATCAACTTCATGAAAGGGGGTGAAAAAAAAAGTTAAGCAATGTCAAGGGGTTAAGATGCATTTTGAAGCCAGGTATAGGTTGGCAGATTTGGACAAAGCACTGAGATTTCCATCTTATATTACTGTCATCTAACAAAGACCTGATTTAATTATTTGGTCCGATGTGGTGAAAAGGGTCATCATTGGTGAGCTGACAGTACCATGTGAGGGAAAGATGGAGTGGGCTTATGAAAGAAAGCTGTGTAGGTATGAAGAGTCTAGAGAGGTGTGTGGTGACCGTGGGTGGAAGTGTGATGTAGAGGTTTTGTGGCAAGGTCTATGCTGAAGTACCTCAAGATGATTGGAGCGTCATCTAAACAAGTGAAGAATGCCGTGACACAACTACAGGAAACAGTAGAAACAGCCTTATTGTGGTTCTGGAGACAGAGGCAAGTGGAGAGTAAATCAACTCATATTTAAAGGGCAAGTTCATCATATGTATTTGGTGAATGGTGACAATATTTTTGGCCATGACTGTGTGTATATATATTGTTACATTTTGGAGGGGGAGGGAGGGAGAGGGGTAGGGATTACGTAAAAACAGATAGAACTGTATAGAGTAGTATGGTCCTTGCACTCGTAGTTAGCTCATCTCGATGTAATAAGCAGGGACATGTAGCTTAAGGATTGTTTGTTTGAATGTGCACCATAAGCAGAGTGGTGAGGGATTAAGTTAATGAAATCTGTGTACTGCAGGCCACCATGTAAACATCAAATGCGACACTGGGAATCTACAGTGCTGAGAGGAAGGTGCAGAGCGTTGCCCGAGGATTGCGCTAGTTCTGAGGAGAAGGGGGACGAGCTTTTGACCTGTGGGGCAGTATCACGTGCTTCTGAGGAGGACAGAGGGCATTTACAGTGCGAGCGAGGGCTTTTCTGTGTTACATACAGTGTGGAGAACGTTAAGGGGTCATCCTGCCTGCTGGCCTTGGCACTGTGCTTTTCTCATCTTCCTACTGCCTGGTCGTTGTCTTGCCCATCACCTCATCTCATCACCTCAATGCCTGCTAGCTTATCGCCACCACCTCCCTTGCTACCACCACAGCTGAGTTCCCTATTTTGTCCCTCTCCCCGTCTGTGATCGAATCCAGGGAGAGGCGCCTTCGCTTAAATATAATTTATTTTACCTCACGGAATAATTTTACCTTTATTTTACAAGCAGTCAGGACAACCTCATTGTTTTACCACACTGTACATAGTTGTTCATTCATTATGTGTTCCCATTTTTTCCTTTCCCCATCCCACTGTCAAATTCCCCGCCATTGGGTCAATCTTCCCTGGTTGTTATTGTCCCCCGTCACACCGCAGAGTGAAAGGGGGACTATGGTTTTCCCCTCTGTCCGTGTGTCCGTCCGTCCGTGTGTCCGTGCGTGCGTAAGTGAAGGACCGCATTCGAATTTGGTGTGTGGGTACAACCCACGTCAAAATCCAAGATGGCCGCCGCCATGTATGTCTGACGCCATGTATGTCTGAACCTTGTGAGCGGAATATCTTGAAAAATAAGCGAAGTGCCAACTTCTAATCTGGTGTGTGGGTGTATCTAGGCATAAGGAAGAACCCTATTGAAAATTGGGTCGCCACGTCAAAATCCAAGATGGCTGCCACCATATATATGTCTGAATCTTGTGAGCGAAATATATTGAAAAATAAGCGAAGTACCAACGTCTAATCTGGTGTGTGGGTGTATCTAGGCATAAGGAAGAACCCTATTGAAAATTGGGTCGCCACGTCAAAATCCAAGATGGCTGCCACCATATATATGTCTGAATCTTGTGAGCGAAATATATTGAAAAATAAGCGAAGTACCAACGTCTAATCTGGTGTGTGGGTGTATCTAGGCATAAGGAAGAACCCTATTGAAAATTGGGTCGCCACGTCAAAATCCAAGTTGTTATTGCGTGAAGAAGAAGAACCGCAACACATTTTTCTTACCAGGCCATGTGACATAACCACCTCACGAGCTAAGGGTAGCTCGGAATTAAATTCTGTCTTCAGATTTGGCAGTCGCTCGAGGCTAGAGGGTGTTAACATTCAAATGCAACATATCTGGGCAAATTCTGATGAATTTTCAGAAAACTACACTATATTATCATTTACATTGGAAAATAACATTGTAAAACTCTCCGCCGCCTCGGCTTATTTCTCGCTCTGAAGTTCATCCTGTCTTAAATTTTAAAGAGAAAGCGGTATCTGCAAGCAATGGTAAGGCCGATAAAAATATATTTCCGGTCTCTGGTCGGGGTGCGCATCGATTTTGACCCTGCACGTCAACTTTTTTTTTTTTTTTTCAAATTTCCAACGGTACCTACAACAGTGCGCACCTGTTGTTGCCGGGCCGGCGCGCTATCTCGGGAAATACGGGTCTTTGGAAATACGGGTCAATATCAATGGGTCGTCATTGATATTGACGTTCGCGCACGGTTCTCCCCTACAAAACTACGTTTAGTTTGTCCACATCCAACCAGCCGTTCCAAAGATATGAGTAGTTTTGTGTGCCGTGCCGTCATGAATCCAATCGGCTGGATATTGTCATTTATTGAAACGAAGACGTTTGTTGTCGGGTTCGTGTGAAGCAACCAGAAGGCCTAGAGAGCTGCGGGTGGTCTCTTTAGTTAGGCCTGGATCCTACCTCGTTTATCATGAAGTTGTAAGTGTCTGCGATAATCTGGTGGACTGGGAGAAGACATCGTGGGAGACCATCGGCATGGATTCAAGCACTTCCACGTTCGCCGTTTCGCCGAGCTGCGCATGCACCGATTTGAATAACACCATACAGCTCATCTGCGCATGCGCGGCTTTGATACACATGTAGCGTCATCCCGTACACAAAGATTGGTCCAGGGGTGTCGTCATTTGCGCATGCGCGGTTTTTTCAGCATTCAAATGCTTCAGCAATCGCCTGTTAGACCACTTGCGCATGCGCAGTGTTGACACGATCGACACATTGGAATGTTTGACAGTACGGCGAGGCGATCTCGAGAACGAAATGGCAGTCTGTAATATGCTTGAAGAACTTAATGATTTTCAGAATAAATACATTTTAAAATAACAAGCTTGTGTTCATTATTTACAAAAACGCCTACCAGTCCCATTGGCTGTCTTTAATCTCTCTCTGGATGGCGCCACGGCAGACGAGGGGGACCGCAAGGCATGAGGACACAAAAAAACACCTCTATATGCGCAATCCATGCTTTTCAAAAAAAGAAAAGAAAAAAAAAACCGCATCACCGCATCAATTCTGGAACTTTGGTCTGACCAGAGACCAGAAATATAAAGTGGCAGTTCTTGTTAGTATTAATTTTGTTTGGTAATAACATTGATATTATGCTATTGTCGTAAGTGTTGTTGTTTACTTTTGTTATTTATAGTGGCCCAAGAAAAACTCCACGATAAGCTATCTTAACCCGGATGTAGACCATAACACAGATTTTGCCCAAAGATTACAACCGCCAAAGGAAAGAGCAAATGAAGTCGCTACAACCTCCACAGTGTGACCCTTAGTCTTTCTTTCAAGTTTGGTTAAGATTGGATAAGTAATGACTGAATGTATCGTGGTCAGACAGACACCAAATTGCATATTTTAGTATGATTGACAACTATTCCCCCCACCATGATGCCACCAACACCAGATTCACATAATGAAGGGAATAAGTGAGGACTTTCAGCAGGCACAAGCTGGTCTTGAGCTTGTGTCATGCAGGTTGGCGTGGCATAAGGTGAAGTGCAGCTCTGGGCGAAAGACTGGCAAAGAGAAGGCCGCATGTGTGGCCGCCGCCATGTATGTCTGAACATTGTGAGCGGAATATCTTGAAAAATAAGCGAAGTACCAACTTCTAATCTGGTGTGTGGGTGTATCTAGGCATAAGGAAAAACGCTATTGAAAAGTGGGTCGCCACGTCAAACTCCAAGATGGCCGCCACCACATATATGTCTGAACCTTGTGAGCGAAATCTCTTGAAAAATAAACGAACTACTAACTTCTAATCTGGTGTGTGGGTGTATCTACGCATAAGGAAGAACGCTATTGAAAATTGGGTCGCCACGTCAAAATCCCAGATGGCCGCCACCATGTATGTCTGAACCTTGTAAGCGGAATATCTTGAAAAATAAGCGAAGTACCAACTTCTAATCTGGTGTGTGGGTGTATATATTGTTGCGGAAACGGAGTACGGCTCTTGCCCTTAGCGGGGGAGGGGGGGGGGGGGGGGGAGGGGGTTAATCCCCCTTGTATTTTCACTGGCCGTCTCCGCTCCTGAAGCTGCCCAGCTCCTTCCACGAGGCAGGTGAGCAACCTCGTTCGAGACCGCGGACAAGATGTTATTTGCCGAGCGGATTAGCAGCCCGCGGCTCGAACCATTAGCAGTACTAAACCCGATCCTATTCGTTGGCCAAATCGTGCCACAGGTGTTCAATGATGGAAAACTCTAAGATGATCGGATGTGAAGAAAAGGCAGAATAAGGAGGAACAGGAATTTATTACTAATTATGTACAAGTCCAAAGAAACCAAGGAGGAGGAAAGAAACGAAAATAATGACAGAAGGAGAAGACACAGTGCAATTCTACTTATCTATACAGGCTTACTTATACCCCAGGGACAAGACACACAAAACAAACTCACGTACACAAAAGGATGGAATGGCAGGAATGGGTGGAGGGATGAGAAGGTTCAGGTCCATGCAAACGGCAGGGCTGGAGGTGACAGCTCCGACTCCTCGCACTCTGGTTCACAGAACGGGCGACAGGGAGATCCGAAGACCGCGGCACGTCGAGGTTCGCGTGCCCGCACTGGTTGTTCTTCAGAGTGCTGGTTGGTATCGTGAGCAGGGCGTGCCGATTCTCATTCGCTTTCCTCTCCAGAACTCACTCTCTCCTCCTCAACTGAACTCTCTCAACTGGGCTCCGGTGGACTGCGGTGGGAGGCTCCGGGCGACGGGTTATATAACCACGCCCATGGAACTTTCGCGAACCTCCTCGAACGCTCTCTCTCCGCCCTCTCAGGCCAAACCCCTCATCCTTGGTTGGTTGATCGGGGGCTGGCTCACTCCTCCTTCTCATGACGAGGTGGAGACACGCCTTTCTTCTCCGAGCTGACCGCGTGCGTAATGGAGTTTGGGGTGAAGAATACCGCCCAATGCACTGGCACTTCGAAGAGATGATTGGGGGAAACTTGAAAAGGGAACTATCTTATGTCATTTGGTGCAATGCAGAGTCAACTAGTGGGAAACAGAGCCTTAAACTACATAGAATAAGAAATAACTATTTAGAAGGGTATATGATTTTCTACGTGCATGCGATGGACTAACTAAGGGGACGACCTTTGACCTTTACACAAATGGAGGTATTTACAAAGATCATGACATTACTTTTACACAGGGTGATATTTACAAACAGGATTCTCAAATCCGCAACAATATGCATAAGAAAGAACGCTATTGAAAATTTGGTCGCCACGTCAAAATCCAAGATGGCCACCACCATGTATGTCTGAACCTTGTGAGCGGAATATCTTGAAAAATAAGCGAAGTACCAACTTCTAATCTGGTGTGTGGTTGTAACTAGGCATAAGGAAGAAAGCTATTGAAAATTGGGTCGCCACGTCAAAATCCAAGATGGCCACCTTGTGTCTTCGACTTTGTCAACTCACATCACTTCACTGACATGGAAACTAGGTGTAACGCTTGTTTGTTATGGGAAATAAACCTGTTGGTTTTACCAGAGCTAAGGTTCTCGTGTCTCTCCTTGGGTGACGAGCGCGTGTGGTCCGCCATAATTCGGAACATCTCCACCGGGACCAAAACCATTTCAGTACACTGTGGGATATGTTTGAACCTCCCGCCGCAATATATATATAATATATACATAGTTGTATTCACACAGTATGCTCCAGTTACCTGGCACAGGTCCGGCGAATTGCCTCAATGTGACGATAGTGGTCAACCAATAATTCAGAGACGATACAACATTGTAATGAATCATGATACTGTCCTAATCGGGATCTCCAAGTTGCCCATGTCCGACCATTATGCTATTTAGCACTACACCTCTCGTGCTAATTAGGCCGAGCAAAGCCGAAGATGTGTGGCACTGTCTGGATGTGTGGCGTTAAATTGTTGCTGTTAATTATCCCTCAATGGGCTTTCATAATTAACAAATGAAGGACCGGATAAACCCAAATTCACTCCGAGACCTTTCTATTTTATAATCAAAGAAGCAATTGTTGCAGGGGAGGGTATATACAAGAAGTAATGTGAGAGAAATAAATAATTCAACCAAACACTTGCCCACCACCGAATATGTGCCCATGATACCAACAGTAAACAGGGATCTTTAATTATTTAACTTGAGGCCTGACAAGCATACCACAGTAGAGAGACTGAGTGAATCACAAGACAGAAGGAATACCCTACAGGATAATTACAGTTCTGGCCACTCCAGTGGCAGGGAATGCGCTGTTGCGTTGTTGTGTCTGGCATACTGGGGTGGAAGATAGGAGAGGGCATGGCTCTGGGTCTGGCGGACACGACTTGGCCTGGAATTGGAGCGGCACAAACTGTGGCTTTCACCTTCCCAATTCAGGGTATCTCCCCTGCTTCTGTGGTTGCTCTACACTTCAATCCTCTTTGTCTCACGCATCATCGATGATGTGCCACGCCCCTCCCCTCACTCACCATTGGCTGCTGGCTCAGTCTGGTAGGTGGACCAACTTCTCCATGACATAAAACACAGGCTCAACAGGGATGAGGATTTTTAGATACAATCACCATGGTAGGTCGACAATGTCTATCTAATACATAAGCGGCATATATCTGATATCACAATTAATTAGTTAAGCTTATGCTATTACATAGACTAAGGATATAACTGAACTAGGCAAAGCAATGTCAACCTCTATTTTATACAAATACAAAGTGTCCATAAAGTCATTGTGCAAATTTGAACTTTAATAACTTTTGATTTACACAGGATATAAACAAACTGTCAACGGCATATGAAAGCATAATTCATCAAGTTTTATGAATGTTCATGTTGTTATTAATGAGACAACTTCTACATCAGTGGTAAAGTCAAACAGTATGATTATCGTATTTGGTTCCCAAACTACGACGATGAAATCTTTCACGTTACCTTGTACCAGCAAGACGAGGCTCCCAGCTACAATTTTTTTTTCTTTTTTTTTCTTTTGTATACAACATTGAGGCTCGTGTAAGAGCTAACATTAATGACAAAAAAACAAACGGCCACATAAGACGAAATAAAGGGAGCGGGAGACAAGATGGGGAGAGAGGGGGAAGCACACAAGTGCAACATTTGAGAGCAGGGACATCGGGAGATCTGTGGGAGGGAGAGGACTTGAGGGGAGGAGGCATGGGAAGGGAGATGGATGAACGTGGAAAGGATGAACTTAGGGCTACGATCACAAATGCAATTCACGAAGTTATTGAGCAGCAAATGGAGAATGTTTTCAACAAGTTGGAAAATCGTATTGAATGATCTATTGCGAAAGATATGGGGTTATGTTGAAGCCTAAATATTTGAACTGTATTGAGTAGAACTTCATGAATTACACTTTAATGCACCATTTACAGTTGAATTGTATCATGTGTACATCAAAAGTTATGAAAGTTTAAAGTTGCACAAGGACTTTATGGACAACCTGCACTATACAAGATCGAATGTATTTGCTTTCTTGGTGCAAGCTCCTCCCATATCCTCAGCAAGAGGGCGAAGAAAGCCACGCCCCTCTCTTCAGCAACACGTGCTTATGTATATCAAGTACATCATAGAATATACAGTACTAGCAGAAGTATCCGGCATTGCCGGGCGGGGGAGCCGGGGAGGTGAGGGGGAAGGGGAGGGGAGGGGAACGGGGGGGAGGGGAGGAGAGGGGGGGAGGGGAGAAGAGGGGGGAGGGGGAGGGGGGAGGAGAGGGGGGGAGGAGAGGGGGGGAGGAGAGAAGAGGGGGGGAGGGGATAAGAGGGGGGGAGGGCAGAAGAGGGGGGGAGGGGAGAAGAGGGGGGGAGGGGAGAAGACGGGGGGAGGGGGGAGGGGAGAAGAGGGGGGAGGGGGAGGGGAGAAGAGGGGGGAGGGGGAGGGGAGAAGAGGGGGGAGGGGGAGGGGAGAAGAGGGGGGAGGGGGAGGGGAGAAGAGGGGGGAGGGGGAGGGGAGAAGAGGGGGGAGGGGGGGAGAAGAGGGGGGAGGGGGAGGGGAGAAGAGGGGGGAGGGGGAGGGGAGAAGAGGGGGGAGGGGGAGGGGGAGGGGAGGGGAGGGAGGAGAGGGTGGGAAGGGGGAGGGGGAGGGATGGGAGGGGGAGGATGGGAGGGGGGAGGGGGAGGGGGGAGGGGGGAGGGGGAGGGGGGAGGGGGAGGGGGAGGGGAGGGGGAGGGGAGGGGGAGGGGAGGGGGAGGGGGAGGGGAGGGGGAGGGTGGGAGTGGGGAGGGGAGGGGGAGGGTGGGAGTGGGGAGGGGGAGGGGGAGGGGGAGGGGGAGGGGGAGGGGGAGGAGGAGGGGGAGGGGGAGGGGGAGGAGAAGGGGAGGGGAGGGGGAGGGGAGGGGAGGGGGAGGGGAAGGGGAGGGGAGGGGAGGGGGAGGGGAGGGGGGAGGGGAAGGGGAGGGGAGGGGAAGGGGAGGGGAGGGGAGGGGGAGGGGAGGGGAGGGGAGGGGGAGGGGAGGGGAGGGGAGGGGAGGGGAGAGAGGGGGAGGGAAGGGGAGAAGAGGGGGGGAGGGGAGAAGAGGGGGGGAGGGGAGAAGAGGGGGGGAGGGGAGAAGAGGGGGGAGGGGAGGGGGGAGGGGAGAAGAGGGGGAGGGGAGAAGGGGGGGGAGGGGAGAAGAGGGGGAGGGATGGGAGGGGGAGGGGGAGGGGGAGGGGGAGGGGGAGGGGGAGAGATGGGAGGGGGAGGGGGGAGGGGGAGAGATGGGAGGGGGAGGGATGGGAGGGGGAGGGATGGGAGGGGGAGAGGGGTGGGAGGGGGGAGAGGAGAGGGAGGGGGAGGGACAAACCTTAATGTCTATCAAGTGCATAATACATCGTGAGTACATCAATTAAGTAAGTGGGAGTAGCACTTTGTACATGGGTGTCAGCAGAATTTAGTTTATTAAAATTACCACCT